>NW_016837481.1:0-1397 GCF_001698545.2 Rhinopithecus bieti | reverse complement strand
ACAGAGTTCCCCTTATTTATGCCTCAGTGTGGCACTCGTGAAATATATACCACGTGAAATGTTTTACTGTCCGTCAAGTAATATGGAATTTACATGTCATAGAAAATATAACTCATACTTTTAAGTTAATATCTTATAAAATAATGTATGTATAAACCGTGTAATCCATATGACGGGTTTAAAAAGATGTGTTCCTAACGATATACAATATATGTAACTGTATTTATATATGTACTTGCGTAGAGATGAAATTTTTGCAGTATATATATTTTAATACATGGAGTGTATATGTATTTCTTTTTTGATATACTTTAAGTTCAGGGGTACCTGTGCAGAATGTGCTGTTCTGTTACCTAGGTATACACGTGCCATGGTGCTTTCCTGCACCCATCAACCATCACACACTTTAGGTATTTCTCCTAATGCTATCCCTCCGCTAGCCCTTCAACAACTGACAGGCCCCTGTGTGTGATGTTCCCCTTCCTGTATCCATCTGTTTTCCTTGTTCACATCCAACTTAAGAGCGAGAACATGCAGTGTCCTTTTCCTTTTTGTTCTTGTGTTATTTTGCTGAGAATGATGCTTTCCAGCATCAGCCATGTCTCTGCAAAGGACAGAAATGCATCCTTTGTGTGGATGCTTACTATTCCATGGTGTGTATGTGCCTCATTGTCTTCATCCAGGGTATCATTGGTGGGCATTGGAGTTGGTTCCATGTCTTTGCTATTGTGAACAATGCCTCAATAAACCTAAGTGTGAATGTGTCCTTACAAGAGAATGATTTATGTGTTTAGTCTACAAAAGAGAACATCAGTACAATGCAATTCATGCTAGAAACGTGATGGGTTAAATTGTTACGTGAGGATTTATTATATTTTATATTTTATTGGATGATGATGATGACGCAATTTCTGTTTCTCATCCTGGCTGGAGTACAGTAGTGCAATCTCAGTCCGTAGAATCTCTACCCCTCGCCAGATACAAGTGATTTTCTTGCCTGAGCCTCCCAAGTGGGTTAGACATTTTATGTAAGTGTTAATAGAACAGGCAAGAAACAATTCATAACAAGTAATGTGGCTAGTCATTTTGAATCAAGAATGTTATTTATTTCGATGACACATTCTTTCATATAACTTGGGACACTGAAACAAATAAATAAATGATGTGAATACCAAGATGAAAAGGGACTATCAATTGTAAAACAGAGGTGGGCTACATTATGCTACAGAGTGTGTGGTGGGTGAATTGATTTTGAGGTGTTATTTTTAATCCGGGAAAACTTTTCACAGAATTTGAATAATAGAATTTCTGTTTGATCTCTTAATGCATGAGCTCAGTAATTGTGTCCAATTTTTCATCGTGAAATTCATGGTCATTTCATGAAAAGAGGAAGTAAG
>NW_016837480.1:0-1043 GCF_001698545.2 Rhinopithecus bieti | reverse complement strand
AAGTCCAACAGATGACTGTTTTGTCTATATGGAAAATCTGTTATTTAGTGTAACACCTTCATCCATGATCTTAGCTAGATCTTCTACATAACTTGCTGCAGCTTCTACATGAGCACTTGCTGCTTTACCTTCGACCTTTATGTTATGGAGGGGGCTTCTTTCCTTAAACCTCAGGGACCAAATTCTGCTAGCTTCCAGCTTTTATTCTGCAGCTTCCTTACCTCTGGCAGTCTTCACAGAACTGAAGAGTTAGGACCTTGCTCAGGATTAGGCTTTGGCTTCAGGAAATGTTTCTAGTTTGTTCTTGTATCTAGAGCATTAAAACTTCTTCCCTATCAGCAATAAGGCTGTTTCACATTCTTATCATTCATGTGTTCACTGGAATAGCACTTTATATTTCCTTCAAGTACTTTTGCTTTGCCTTTACAACTCTCTAGCTGTTTGGCACATGAGGAATGGCTTTTGGCCCATCTTGGTTTTCAACATATCGTCCTCAGTAAGCTTAATCATCCCTAGCTTTTGATTTCAAGTAAGAGATGCATGACTCCTCCCTTCATGTCAACACTTAAAGGCCAGTGTAGGGCTATTAAGTGGCCTAATTGTAGTATTATTGTGTCTCAGGGATTAGGGAGTCCTGAAGAGAGGGAGAGAGAAGGGGAATGTCTAGTCCATGGAGCAGTCAAAGCATGCACATTTATTGATTAAGTTTTCTGTCTTATATGGGTGCAGTTCGTAGGGACCCCAAAAAATGACAATAGTCACATGAAAGATCACGGATGAGAGATCACTATCATAGACATGATAATAATGAAAACATCTGGGATATTGTGAGAATAACCAAAATGCTACACAGAGACACGAAGTGAACACACACTGTTGGATAAATGATGCGACTGACATGTTTATCGTAGCGTTGCCACAAGCCTTCAGTTTATAAAAAGCATAACATCTGCAAAGTACAATAAAACGAGGAAGTCCTGTACTTTTTGATGCCAGCCCAAGCAAGTGATCATGCTGTTATCATTAAGATTTGTTCTCTCACA
>NW_016837479.1:0-219 GCF_001698545.2 Rhinopithecus bieti | reverse complement strand
ACAGACAGCTGTTTAACGACTTTGGACCGCCTTCCATCGGCTGTGTGCAGGCCATGAAACCACCTGGCGCCCAGGGCTCCCAGAGCACCCACCCAGAACTGCTGGGGTCACAGGGGAGATGGGCAAAGGGATCTGGACCACCTATGCTGGCAGCGAGAGCACCACGGAGCACCTGCAGAGAGGGATCATCCATCCCTAGTCAGAGCGCCTGAGACAGAG
>NW_016837478.1:0-2973 GCF_001698545.2 Rhinopithecus bieti | reverse complement strand
AAGTGTTCTCATTATTCCATTCCCACCTATGAGTGAGAACATGCGGTGTTTGGTTTATTGTCCTTGTGATAGTTTGCAGAGAATGATGGTTTCCAGCTTCATCCATGTCCCTACAAAGGACACTAACTCATCCTTTTTTATGGCTACATAGTATTCCATGGAGTATATGTGCCACATTTTCTTAATCCAGTCTATCATTGATGGACATCTGGGTTGGTGCCAAGTCTTTGCTATTGTGAGTAGTGCCACAGTAAACATACATGTGCATGTGTCTTTATAGCAGCATGATTTATAATCCTTTGGGTATATATCCAGTAATGGGATGGCTGGGTCAAATGGTATTTCTAGTTCTAGATCCTTGAGGAATTGCCACACTGTCTTCCACAATGGTTGAACTAGTTTACAGTCCCACCAACAGTGTAAAAGTGTTCCTATTTCTCCACATCCTCTCCAGCACCTGTTGTTTCCTGACTTTTTAATGATTGCCATTCTAACTGGTGTGGGATGGCATCTCATTGTGGTTTTGATTTCACCATCAAAAAGTGGGCGAAGGATATGAACAGACACTTCTCAAAAGAAGACATTTATGCAGCCAACAGACACGTGAAAACATGCTCATCATCACTGGCCATCGGAGAAAAGCTACAACTACTTTCTGAATGCTTGTAATTGCCCCCATTTCTTAACCATTCTGAAATAGAAAAGTAAGTGCCCCCTTCCAGCACCAGAGAGCTTCACCATCCTTGGTTAGTTTTCCCTAATCCTGCTCACTTCTTTGGTAATTTGCCTCCATTCAAATTTCTCAACTATCCTCACTTGAATGCACCATGTTTTTTTACTGGAACAGTCAATCACATTATTTTTACTTGTAAAATACATTTTTATCAGGAAGAATTTGCCTTCAGCTAATATCCCTAATATTAACAATTTCTGCATAGTTATTTTATACCAATATAGTTAACTGGAACAATTTTAGTTAGGTCGTAATGAGCTAATTATCAAGATTGGTTGGCAAAATTAACCTCCATGACAAAGATAGTTTCCAACTTTAAGTGAATAGTTTCCTTCAGCAAACATTCATACAAATGCAGTTTTCTACACCAAATATTTTCCAGTTTAAGGTTACAAGTCAGTAAGCCTTAAAACTGGTAAAACAATCACTTAATAGTAAAGAATAGCTCACTTATCTGTTACTCAGACAAGCTTAGAAACACAATTTTATGATAATAAAGTAGACAATAGTATATATTTAATTTTATGGTAATAGGCATGTAAATATTTGCTAACGTACTATCTCTCTGGCAAGATTCAATGGTTAGCTAAGTGCTTCTCTTTTCAATGCTCCTAAGTCTACTCACTCATATTTTCTTTCACTTGGCTGAGACCTGTAACTTCTGTTTCATTCTCATTTATCTCCAAGATATAATTTTTAAAAATATATAGCTTGTAACTTTCTGTTTTGACCATCACCATGTACCATGCACAAATTATTTACCAGTTTATCTCCAATATATTTTTCTATGAAAGGAGAGTAATAAAAATTGATTTTATAAGATTTAGAAAAGGAATATTTAGTTAAGATATGCAAAATACTTTGGAAAATAGTATACAAAATGTAGAAAAAAACATGTTTTGGGGGAAAAACCCAGGATTAGAATCTTAACCCTTCTGCATATTAATCTATATCTGTACATATCTACCTAATAAATTACTTAATTTCTCTTCAGCTCATTTCTTATTTGCAAAAAAAAATAGGATGACTGCACCTTCCTAATAGGATTAAATAGTATAACAGCTAAATGAGATTATGAATAAAAGTATTTAGTGTAGCTCTTTGTACATAATAGGTGCTCAAGTAATAAGTCCCTCTTCAATGATAACCCAGGATAATATTATTACCCTCCTATATGTTACTCTCTTTCAATGTCAAAGAACAATCGCACTGGACAAAGCCAAGAAAGACTTATTCAAGACTACTGCAACATTACAATAGAGGAGAGAGATTAAATACGACTCCACTGAAACAAAAGGCTGTTTAAGCTCTGGAGTGAGCTAGTGGAAAAGTGCTGAAGGATGTTGGGTGTGCTGAGGTTGATCAATAGGATATGTGGAGTATATGGAATTATCTCTGAGTTTGTGAATGTTTCATTCTGTAGTTAAACCATCTGTGTTTGCTAATTTGTGTCCATGGAAGTTATGTTCATACCTTCCCACAGAGAGTAGGCGATAGAAGCACGTTTGCCTTCATGATTATGTTTCAACAAGATGACTCCCGGGTCCTTGAGAAAGACACTCCTGGGTTCTAAAATTAACAAGAGGCTGGAAGATTTCTGTACATTACAAAAGAGGCAGAGAAAAAAAAAAATCAATTACAAGTTTTCTAAAGTAGCTCTAAGAAAAGGGAAAGCAGGGGACTAGTGTCAGGAAGAAACCTCTCTGAAGTTTAGGCAAGCTGAAGGGAAATTCAAGCTGTCTTGGTCAGTGGTACTAAGATTGCACATTTGAGGCGATATTATTTTCCTGAATTTGGACTTACGCTAATTGAAAGCAGTGTTATTGTCAGGCCAATGTTGGTGAAAGCTGCACAGGGAAAATTAGGGCCAAGCATGGATTTATGAATATGATTTTACCAGACAGAAATGGTAGAGCAATTTATTGGAAAGGAAATGTATGAAAAGTCAGGAGCATGAAGCCACTGGATATATGAATGTGAGTAGATTGTTTTTTGCTTTGCTTATTTTCTCATCTATAAAACATATTTAGTAAATCTACCTCATCGATGTTGTTTGTGAATATACCACACATATTCACAGTGGCCCTAGAATGTGTGAGATAGACAATTCTTTTTATTTCCACCATTCATCCTTCCTCCCTTTCCCATTGGTCATGAAGCTTCATCCTTTATGTTTCCTTCTCTGGCTTCTTTTGTCTTATTTTATTTTATTTTATTTTATTTTATTTTATTTTATTTTA
>NW_016837477.1:0-202 GCF_001698545.2 Rhinopithecus bieti | reverse complement strand
TCTATATTTTATACCTATATCTATTATATCTATTATGTCTATATTTTAGACCTATATATGTTATACCTATTATGTCTATATTGTATACTTATGTGTATTATATCTATTATGGCTATATTTTATACCTATATGTATTACATCTATTGTGTTTATATCTATTATGTCTGTATTGTATAACTCTATCTATTATAACTATTATGTC
>NW_016837475.1:0-1216 GCF_001698545.2 Rhinopithecus bieti | reverse complement strand
AAAACTCTGTCTCAAAAAAAAAAAAAAAAAAAGAAAATTCAGGTGTCTAAAGGTGGCATGGGGAAACAAGGAGGACACCTAGCACAGCCTGGCCAGAGGAAGACAAGAGTGAGAAGGAAAACCACCAGGGATGGAGAAGGCTACAAGGGGAAACTAACAAGAGGAATCACCTGGTTTCCTTCCAGACAAGGAAATCAAAGAACTTGAGAGAAGACGGCTGTAAGGAAAGGGCCTGACATTTACAAAGCCTGAATGGAAAGTCTTGCAAATGGAGAGAGATGAGGGTGTAAGTCAGATTTAGAGCATATCAACAACAGCATGGGATGAGGCTTGGTAGTATGGATGACCTGGAAGTCCTAACTATTGTAACTAAAATATTCCAGGGCATGACTATAAAACAGAAGGAGGAGGCACATTCCAATCTGGCTGTTTCTCTTCTTCTATGAAAAAAAAAAAAGTTAGAACTATGCATCCATACGAGTACCGGATAAAGTGGTTCCTTCAAGAAATGTTGCCACTAGTCCAATACAATGCTCTAAATGCATTTGGAACTTCTATTTTATAATGGCTTTCAGAGTCAAGTATGAGACTAATAAAAAAAAATTTCTTTATAATACCCAAACTGTATTGCTCTGCTGGTTCAGTCACTATGTGAAGCACTTTTGGCTCAAAAAAAGTTTCTTTTCATTACCTCCAAAGATTGAAATCAACAAAAATTAAGATGCAGCACCAATGAAGCAATTAAAAAACAATATGGGCCAGGCCCGGTGGCTCATGCCTGTAATCCCAGCACTTTAAGAGGCAAAAGCGAGTGAATCACGTGAGGTCAGGAGTTCAAGACCAGCCCGGCCAACATAGTGAAACCCCGTATCTAGTAAAAATACATAAATCAGGTGTGCGTGGCAGCGTGTGCCTGTGGTCTCAGCTACTTAGGAGGCTGCAGTATGAGAATCGCTTGAACCCGTTAGCGGAGGCTGTGGTGAGTCGAGATCACACCACTGCACTCTAGCCTGGAAGTGAGATTCTGTCTCAAAAAAAAAAAAAACACCAATATGGCATGGGTACTAAACACCTTGCAAAGAGGTTCTGCTGAGAAGAGGAGAATTCATTTGAAGCCCATGTACTTTTTTCTGAGAAAAGTTCAGTTATTCTTGTTGGGATAAACCTCCTTCCCTCCTTCATTCATTAATTCTACAGTCACCATGGGGAAAAAAAA
>NW_016837474.1:0-2983 GCF_001698545.2 Rhinopithecus bieti | reverse complement strand
ATATGGGGACACAGCTGAAAATAAAATAGAATTTTAGTTTGTGCTTAGGGTGTAGAAAGTTGTAAGAAAACGAATTATATCCTAAAAAGAGCAGGATACAAAACTGACAAATTATAATTTTTTTTGGTCTGTTTTTTAATGTCCATCAAAGAGCTGAGGTGGCAAAAAAGGATAGTATGAAATAAAAGCCATAAAATGACAAATTTTTCTCAGGAGATATGACATCCATGGCTGATTTCATCCTTAGCAGAAGATAGGAAGATAAATTGCAAATATCCTTTTAAATGTAACTTAGGTGTTGGCACAGTGGTTTAGAATTCCCAGGAACCCCAAACAAAAGGAGTCAGTATTCCCTGCCAGCTTTTTTTCTTGAACCTACACTGTGTGCTCATGAGACAGATTGTGGGCAGGGTAGAGTAGCTGAGAGAGATTTCTTCTGAGGCATAGGCACAGCAAGTCAGCCGAAGGCAGGCAAGAACTGAAGAAAACTCAAATACTTAAATCTCATACTGATTTTGAGTATTTTGGCATCTGCAGCTAGGACGAAGGACTGAGAAAACACTGCCTCTTTTAAGTACAGACATACAGAGCCCACTCAAGTCTCAAGTCAGGGTGAAAAAACTTAGAGAAATTCTACAGGTACACACTGGACCTTATTCTGAGTACAATGAAGCAGGCAACTTTATTACGGTAGTCAGGAGACATGAAAGAGTTGCACCAATTGAGGATCAAGACTATGGAGTTTGTAGATGGCTGAGAATCAGACAGAGAACTAAGACAAATGTACCGGGTAATATTATTTTCCATAGTTTACCTATACGTAAAATATATAAAAATAAGAGTAGCAAAAAATTGGCACTACAAACTAGAAATCAATCATTGCTGAAAAATAATAATAGAGATGACCCATTACATGGATAGATATACCACATCTGTTGAGCAGATGACCCAATATTAAGAGGTCAGTCTTCCCCAAGTTGCTTTATAATTCAATGTTATTATAATGAAAATACTTTAAGGTATTTTTATATTAATATGCACATATAACATTTGTACAAAACTGCAAATAATATATCTAAAATAATATTGAAAAGAAAGAATATATATTGAAGACATATTACCAGATTATGGAGCTACAGTAACTGAGAGAGCATGGTATTGGATAAAGGACATACAAAGAGTTCTGTGGAAAGAGCATCAAGCGTCTCACCCGTGTTGAATGAATGAAGAATGCCAAAGCAATGCAATGAGTAAAGGAATGTCATATTGGAAGTGATTTGAAAACAACGTACTCTCTACATAAACATTTACCTTAAAATAATACTGCAGACATAAAACTCACAGTTCAAACAATAAATTTATGGAAGAAAATTCTTTGAAAGATTGGGACCCTAAAGTCAAGCAAACATTTTTAGAAGGGGCTCAGATTACTAATAAAAATAATAAATTAGACTTTACTGTCATTAAAGTCCTTCACGCATCCAAAGTGATTACATAGTAAATGAACACACTAGCCAAAGTTTGTGAAAATGTATGTGTAAATACACATCTAAGAACTCATAAATGGAATATATAAACAACTCATGAAATTCAATAATAAATAGACTAGCAGTAGAAACTAAAATAGACAAATGAAATACGCTTTACAAAAGAATATGTAGAAATGGTTAAAGTACTCAACATCATTAATCATCACTGCAACAAAAATTAAACCTCAATGACATAGTCCAATACCTTCAGCCGAATGGTTAAAATACAAAAAGCTGGGCAGAGGACCCAAGATGGCTGACATCTTCCACTGAGAGAGGAACATCTCCCACCAAGAGACTGGGACATTGAGAAGACTGGCACACTTTGAACAGACCTTTAGAGGACAGAAATTGAGAGTGGATAGACTAAGGATGCAGATGCTGAGCTGAAATGAGAGGTAGCAGGGGACTCTGCAGGGGACTACTGAGGACAAGAACTTCTTCCTGGTCTCTAGAGACTCCTGGGGAAGGGGTAAGTTGAATAAGTGAGGAGTATCCCACTATTGCTACGGACCTCTAGAATCCTGGCATCAGCAGATCCCATGAACACCACAGAAACTTGAGCTGGTAGCAAGAGCTACTTAGAGAGACACTAGGAGCAGTGCTCCAGCCTGTGCAGAGTCCAGAGGGTTTGGGGCAGCAATGTCTGCAGTGGAGCATCGCCAGCCAGAGATACCCATCTCCCAAGACTTACCATTGCTACTTTAAGAGACTTTAGCCTTGGGATGACTATCAGACCTAGACAGAATAGGGTGGCCTTGTCTATGAGATGGGGTCAGTTCAATCTGAGCACCACCCTATCTGCTGACCTCGCCAAGGGCCCCAGCATGGCCATGGCCATGTAGCACAGCCTCAGATGCCCAAGCAGGGTACCTTCTGAGGGCCCTCATCATAGGTCTCTCACCAGCAGATGGCAACGGATTATCAGAGCCTCCAGCCAACTGGACCCACTGATATGCACCAGTTCCCCTGCACCCTTCCCCTGGTACAGCACCCCCAGGCCCCGCCCCGCTTTGCCTACATGCACTCACCCATGGCCACACCACCTCTGGTTTGCCAGGGCACGTACATGTGGAGCTCTCCTCCCCTCCCCTACTGGCATGCATGTGTGTGCATAGCCCTCTGGTGCCACTGCACAAGCACACCCCACTATCCCCATGCCCTCTTGCTGATGCACAGGCACCTAGCTGCACTGCCATTGCTAGTGCCACCATGCACATGAATGCCGGAAGCCCTTCCCTATCCAGTGCCCCACCCCTGCCAAGCTACAATTGCCAGTGGAGCAAGCACACACAGAAACAATCGCAGCCCCACTGCCATTAGTGTCCTGCCCCAGCCAATGCACATGCAACTTGCTATGCTTCGGTAGCTGCTGGCATGTGTGAGCAAGTACAAGATCCCACTGCCCCAGCGAAACTCTTTGCCTGGTAACACCCATTGGAGTCTCATGGCAA
>NW_016837473.1:0-4244 GCF_001698545.2 Rhinopithecus bieti | reverse complement strand
TCCTTGTTAAACCTTTAGTATACAAGGATAAATAAATTCTCATCTGCTTAATTTTAATGCAATTGAAACACACAGCCTTTTTAAAGAGAGAAATTCCCATGAAAACCTACTAGCTAGCCATGGGAAGCTATATAAGTTCAAGGGATAAACCTATCCCTGATTTCTTCTTGCACTGTATGATATAACCAACATTTGGGGCAGTCACATACTAACTTTTCAGGTTTGTTCTTGTGTTTCAGAAAAAAGTGCTCGGGGTGAATTTGGAATGTTGTTTTATGTATCGTGGATCTCTCAGTGTTTAACATGGTGCCTTGCATATGGTAAATGCTAAGTAAAGGGGCATCAATGAATTTTTTCCTTCTCAAACATTTATTTTGTACCTTGTGTGTTCATATTATTGCTGTAAACAGAGCTCAAGAAAGCCAACAAAGTTATGTGTTGCCATTAGTATGAGTGTAAACTTTAACTTATTTAGGACTCTTTCAGACACTTTTTTGCACGTTTTGTTAGGGCATATTGCCAAAACCCAAAGAGAAAGCATGATATGGAGCACAGCATTTTAGGGTTTGATATTTGCTTATTATAAAAATTGGTGACTTTCTTAATTAAAAACCCTGCCATTCTGGGCCATAAAATTAAGTAATTTCTAATGCACATCCATAAAAAGAGATGCAAAGGCCATAGAGAATACTAGATCTTAAGTCTGTGGACCCAAATCTGTATTTAATGTATTTTAAATGTTTGTTTAATGAGAATAGCTTGCACATAATAATTTATTATTGAAATCATATTTGTATGTGTCACCTCATCAGAATGTTACTTCTAAGAAAATGTGAACTTCTTGCGAAGTCCCACAGTGGAGTGAGTGGATTAAAATAACCTTGTTAAATAGAGCTAAAAAGCCGGACTTAACTGGGTACAAATTCTGGTTGTATTAATTACTCACCAAGTGACATTAGGCACTTTATTTTCTCTCTATTCTCATATTTCTTCATCTGCAAAATGAAGTGAATCATAGTATCTACCTCAGAAGATGGTTATGAGAAGCCTAGGAGTTAAGCTTCACAAATATGGACATAAAGTGTTAGACTCATCAGGAGTACTCAAAAATATTAACCACTGCTGTTATTAGTTACTCATGGAAACTCAATACAAAACGCAGAGTAAATAAACAGGTTAAGGAAAATTACAACTAAGGCCAGAGAGCTAGTACGTGTAGGATCTGGCCTAGTTTCTGACCTTGAGATTCTTAGCCACAGGAAGATGGCCTCTGTGTCTTTCAGAGCTAAGCTGGTCGTCCAAGAGACTCAACGTGCCTTCAGGATTGCACCATCCAAGCCCCAACGTAAGGGATCTGCCTCCCTTGGCTATCCATGCTCTAAGTGCCTGTGCTCAGTACTATGTGAAATGGCCCCATCTCAACCCTGCCTGATGAGACTATCCAGCTGGCACATGGATAGAAACCTATAAGCAGAAATTGATGAAACGGTCTTTCTGAAAATTATGAAATGCATCCATTAAAAATTCTCTTAAAAATTTGAAACTACAAATCTGGGGCAATAAGACATTCATTCACTTATTCGTGATATATACAGTTAATCAGTATCTATTGAGTTCCTCTTAGGTGTGAGGGAGTTTTCGAAGCAAAGGACATATCACAGCAAAACAACAACAACAACAACAACAATGAAGTTCCAGACCTCATTGACCAGATTTCTAATGGGTGAAATAGACAAAAAATAAGTATATGCCAGAGAATGATAGGTGGTATTAAGAAAATAAAAGTAAATAAGGGGAAAAGAGTACCAGATGGTGTAATATTAAGTGGAGTGATCAGGGAAGCTATCTTTAAAAGAATGAGATTTGAACACAGATTGAAATGCAGTGAAGGAGCAAACCATGCATAGAGTTGGGAGAAGAGCATTTGAAGAAGTGCGAATACAAAGGCCCTGATGTGGAAATGAGCTTGACATACCTAAAGGACAATAAGGAGGCAAGTTGGCTTTCTATAGTAGCTGAACTGAAAGGTCCTAAGATAGATTCAAGTCTAGAGTCGCCACTGTGGGCCACATGTGTGAGGACCTCACTAGGTTGCCATGGTTTGAAGGTGAGGCATGGAACCAACTTGCAGAGAGAATGAGAGATGCCAGGAGTGTAAGACCACATGGGCTTGGAATGGGAGATGAGCTTTGGCTGTCTCAAGGAAGGGTCCTTGCAATTTCTATTCCCGTCTGTGTCTAACCTGAAAACAAATACCATTTTACTCCAGATGTCCTTGTGGGTGTCTGCTTCTTGCCTCCCAAATATCTTAGGTAGAGCAAAATAGAAGATCTTATTTGGTTCTTACCTCATGAATTAGAAAGATTATTTATTATTATCCTATTTCATAGGTGAGGAAACTGAGATACTAATACGTTGAACAATTTAACCCAGCTCCCAAAGCAAGTTGATAACAGGAAATTAGTCAAACCCTATATCTACCGACTCACACTGTATGTCTACATATTGGACAAGTTAAATACGTGATCTTCATTCATCTTAGATGCAGAGTATGACTTTATAGAACTAAATCACTATTGCCCCCAAATATCCACTTGCACGTTGAAGGGGATCTGATCATAAAAGGGAAGAAGAAACAATCAGAGGATCAGAGTACTATGAAAAAAAAATCACCTCCTTGAATAACGAGATAGGACTCTTTCTAAATACTACACTTCACTAATAAGTTCATTTTAAGCTTGTCATAAATATCTGATTTTTCCATCTCATTGCCTTGACTTTTGCCTGTATTTCTCTGCCTCACCTCCTACCAGGTCCCAGACATCACCAATGTCATGTTTAAATTATCTGTCATCCATACCCTAGTTCCCCTATGATTCATAAACTGTGCAATACACATCCATAGTACACGATCAACTAATGCAGGATGGTTAAAGCTAAGGATCCTGTAATCCATTTCTCAATGTGATATACACCATAAAAAGGCAACTGCAGTAAAAGGGGGGTTGATTTAAGAGGCTCCCTGGGTAACGACAGTCACAATTTCTAAATGTGCCAAAAATTAATTAGGACTCTGAGTCAAATTGTAGTAATCTCTGTGGCAATGGATTAATAAATACAACAAGACCATGTTCTGAAGCTGCACTGACACACGGGGATATTCTGTATAAGCAGTGTCTTTCCATGATCATATTTTTCTCTTGAAGAATTATCTGTTTCCTGATTTGTCTTAATGATACTTGAAGGACTTTGCAAACAACTTGCTTAGGATAGAAAATATTGAAACAAATCACAGGAGCCATCAGGTATAGTCCAAGTTTGGTGAGTTCTCCAAAGACATTTGCTATAGAAGATGGAGAAAAGTGTTAGTACCTTTATTTATGTTCTACAGCTAACTAATTTCATGCTAATTTCATTTCTGTACTGTGATTCCTTTTTTTGCATGTGTTGATATATGAGTTTCATGAGTTAATTCTCTGGTTTTCAATGCAGGCAGACTGGACATAAATACCAGGGTTTTGTAGAAGAGGCAGTTGTTCCATGCTGCTTGTTATCAGCACGAGCACACTGCAGCCTTAGCTTATTTATCAAGATATTGCTGCCATGCTGCACATTTCCCAACAGACTTCATCTACCCCACAATAGCCTTTAATGGAAGGTGCATTATCCTCCTCGTGGTTTGTTTATAATTATTTTTATTAGGGTTTTTATTTCTCCAGGACTGACTAGGAGAAGAGTTTGGACTTATTCCTCATTGTATAAGTTACCCAGGCAAGGAAATTAGCCAGGGCTTACTAATCCAGGAGAAGCCTCATGGCATGAATTTGTTTGGGCAAGGTTGGCAACTTTTGAGTTTCCCATCTGTGTGTCCTAGGAATGGTGGAGCAAAAACTGGCTCTTCAGGTTGGCTGCTTCCCTCTGTTTTCTTTGGCCACTCTAATTCATAGTTTCCAGCTTGAAAAAGAGTTAATCATGGAGGAAGATTATTTGCTAAATAAAACAGACCACAGGGGATTTAAAAGACCCCATTTTAATAATAGTTAACATTTATTGAGGGCTTATTATGTGTCATACTCATGTTAAGTGTTTATAGGCATTATACAATCTAATCCTCATAACAAGCTTATGAGTGAGTTAGTTACAATTTCTATTCCAGTTTCACAAAGAAGGAAACTGAGGTTTAAATTATATATTAAATTATATAATGTGTGCCACATTCTCACATCTGGAGGAGCCAGAATTCT
>NW_016837472.1:0-202 GCF_001698545.2 Rhinopithecus bieti | reverse complement strand
TTTATATTTCGTACGCATGTCTATTATGTGTATATTTTATACCTATGTCTATTATATCTACTATATCTATATTTTATACCGATATCTATTATACCTCTTATGTCTATATTTTATACCTATATCTATTATATCTATTGTGTCTATACTTTATACCTATATCTATTATGTCTATATTTTATATCTTTATCTATTATATCTATTA
>NW_016837471.1:0-1411 GCF_001698545.2 Rhinopithecus bieti | reverse complement strand
CAATATCTTTTCTATATAGAACACCAATTATTTTTGTAAATCAAATTTTTTTTTTGTTCTGCATGAGAATAATAATAAACATACTGTGCAGAGATTTAATTATTCTCTTTCTGAAAAGACTGTGTATTATGCATTGTGTCTTGGAACTTAGGCATGGACTCAGCATTCATAGGTCCTGACTGTTTTGAATTTCCTTTTCCTGATGGACCTTTCGTTTGGATTTATTTTCTAGTCTCACGTTGGGTCAGAAAAATCCTGGGGAGTTTTCTGTGTTCTAGGTCTTGTGGCCTGAGCTGACCTTCACTGTTTTTATTCTTCCTTGATAGCCTGCCTTACAGTTGGTGATAATGCACATTTATTGACAGTGAACTCAAAACACAAGTACTGTTTCCACTCACAGGGTACCAGACAAGCAAATCCTATGTAATTTTGCAGCTGGAGCGAGGAAAAGAGCCCTGGCGGGAAGGAAGAGAATTTCTCCAAGGCCAGAATCTGGGTAAGCAACAGGGTCCTGTGCTCTAATAGGAGGAGGTGCTTTGTCAATGAATAATATCAGTCAAATATTAATTAGCGGTTTTATTAAATGAGTGGTAATTTCTAAAATGTAGGTTAAGCTACTGGAGCAGAATTCCTTAGATGTTATTATCACTTTGTTCATATGTCAGATGCTACTCTTGTGTCCTCTTGCCTTTTCTTTTACTTTTGGAAAAGGATAATTCATGTACTTGTTGGGGTTAAACTGTCACATGCTGACTCTTTTCCCGATAGCCCTGTGAAGACTATCCCTCTGTTTACCTGCCTGATATCTCATCTCCATTGTAACTCCTTTCACATTTTAATTTTAAAACTCTTTTCTAATTGCTGACGCTGTACAATCTGTTTCTTCTATTGAAGTATTTTCTTCATTTGACACATTTGCCACATCTAAGTGTCAATTTTTGAAGAAAAGTAAATGGGCCTTGGGGTTTTTCAAACAATTTTATTACCATAATACCAAGGTAACAATTTATTTTTCAATTATTTCAGACAAGGAAAGTGCCCTTAAGAAAAAACACACGATATCCATGCATCCTATCAGAAAAGACGCATCCACCAGTATGACAATGGTGAGTTTTATAGCTGTGTACACCAGTCATCTAAGCTAAAGACCTGGTAATGGGTTAAGTTAGTAATGACACACAGTCACCTGAGTGTAATTAGGCTTGCATTAAGTGCTTTCTAAGCAAAAAAAAATTGATACTTTGAATTCAGTGAATAAAGTGACCTGTGTTCTAAACCAGAACATGAGATCTTTAAAATAGAACAAGTGCATATACATTGCTCATGCTCAGACTTTGAAAGATATTGATATCATCACAGTTAACAGAATAACTCTGCAGTTGGGATCTTACAAAAGAGAAAAAATCTGTGT
>NW_016837470.1:0-2740 GCF_001698545.2 Rhinopithecus bieti | reverse complement strand
TAAACATTTCATTTTACTGCTTTAGTTTTTCTCCTCTAACGTACTGTATATTTTGTCTTCTCTGTCCGTTGTTATTGTGTGTTTATCTCACTCTCATGCATAGGGATTTTATTTTTCACTACCATATCCTCACTGCCTAGAAAAAGGCCTAGCATATTGGATGTAGCTACCTAATAAATCCTTATTAAATGAGTGAGTGGAGTTTATCCTGGGTATATTGTTTGATTGATTCTCACTTTTTAAAAAGTTTGACATGGTTCACTCTAATAGTTTTGCCTGGTAATTATACACATTTTAAAAATTGTTTTGGCTCTTTATAATAAGCTACATTCTTTATATTTTTTTTTTTATTTAGGGTGAAAAGCCCAATATTGTGGTTATTCATTATTTATTCTTTTACTAGTAATCATAATTGTAATTATGGTAAACTGAGTCAGAGGAATTGCAAACTTTACTAGTATTTGATTTGATTTGATTTTTGAGATGGAGTCTCACTCTATCTCCCTGGCTGGAGTGCAGTGGTGGGGTCTCAGTTCACTGCACCCTCCGCCTCCTGGGTTCATGTATTTCTCCTGCCTTAGCCTCCTGAGGAGCTGGGATTACAGGGGCATGCCACCATGCTCAGCTAATTTTTGTATGTTTAGTAGAGACAGGGTTTGACCATGTTGGTCAGGCTGGCCTCACACTCTTTACCTCAGGTGATCCACCCACTTCGGCCCTTCAAAGTGCTAGGATTACAGGCGTGAGCCACTGCACCCGGCCACCCGCTTTTAAAAAAAAAAAAAATTGGGGTGGCACATTTAATGGACTTACAAATTCTTTTCAAGGGATTATGAACCTTTGGTATTTGAAATAAAAAGACAGAGTTGGAATTTTTTTGCTTCCTATAGTAAGAGGAATACTGGTCAGGCACTGGCTCTTCTGATGGAGCAGGTGCTGGTGCTTGGCTGTATTTCAGAAGCAAGCTGCTCCCATCTGTATTGGTTGGTGAGCAAGACCAGTGGTCATTGATTGGTTGACTAGATTTCAAACTGGCTCTGGGTGACTTCTTGTTACCATTGGTACAGGTCATTTCTTTCCTAAGTTAGACTCAACTTTAACTGAACATTTTTGGTTTAAAAGTTGCCTTCAATTAACTATGGTCAAAATGAAACTATTTTATATTCCAGAATTTTAGACCTCATTTTAAAATTTTGGTCAAGATGAATTGGTTAATAATAGCTCTCAGGAAGATCTGTTTTCTTTTTTTTAAAATACATATTTCTCTGTATAATGTATTCCTTAAAATTATTTGTCTTGTTTCTGTTTTTGGTATTTCTAGAAGCTTTTGCTCAAGTCTTAACATAATCTCCAGTAGGAGATTTTAGTCTCTTTGTCAGTTAATATATGTATATGGTAGTGATATTCTCTTTTTAAATTCCTTTTCTTTTCTTGTTCACTGTCTTCTCTGTACAATAACAGTGATATTCTTATACATTTTTACCTCATTAAAAATAATTACAGTTTTCAGGTCATGTGATGCCAACATGTTTGTTCCTTTTGCTTGGTGTGTGTGCTGCTATTCAGGCTCTGTTGTGGTTCTACACGAATGGCAGCTTTTTAAAATAACTCTGTGAAGAATGACATTGGTACTTGGATAGAAACTGTATTGGATCTGTAGACTGCTTTGGGCACTATGGTCATTTTCACAATATCAATGCTTTCAGTCCAGGAGCATAGGATGTATGTTCATTTATTTGTGTCATCTCTGATTTTCTTCAGTGGTGTTTTCCAGTTATCCTTTTATAGCTGACTCACCTGCTTCATTACAGTATTTTCCTAGGTATTTTACTCTTTTGCAGCCATTGTCAAAGGGACTGGGTTATTGATGTGACTCGCAGCTTGGCTGTAGGTTGTGTATAGTGGTACTACTCATTGGTATTTGTACATTTTATAGCCTCTGAGACTTTACTGAATTCATTTATCAAGTCTAGGCTTGTTTTGTAGGAGTCTTTAGGGTTTTCTAGGGATAAGATCATATCATTGGTGAAGAGATAGTTTGACTTTCTTTTTTCCAATTTGGATGTCCTTTATTTCTCTTGCCCAGTTGCTCTGCCTAGGACTTCCCAGTTTTATTCTTAATATGCATGAAATAAAAGTAAAATTGAAAGTGATTAAGGATTAGTTTATTTCACATCTCTGTCGCATACACAGATAAAATTAATTCAAAGTTGTGTGTTAAAAACACAATATTAGACCCTGTCTTGTTCCAAAAGGAATTTCTAAGTTGTCTATAAAATACAGAGGAATCAAGAATATAAGTGGAAAGTGTTTCCAAAAAATAAAGATAAAAATATGGGTTAACACAGGGCTTCCCAATCCCCAGGCCATGGACCAGTACCAGTCCCTGGCCTGTTGGGACCTGGGCCACACAGCAGGAGGCTAGTGGCAGGTGAGCAAGCAAAGCTTCATCTGTTTAAAGCCACTCTCTGTCACTCACAGTACTGCCTGAGCTCCTCTTCCTGTCAGATCGGTGGTGGCATTAGATTGTCATAGGAGTGTGACTCAAACCCTCTTGTAAGCTGCTTACACAGGGGATCTAGGTTGTTCACTCCTTATGAGAATCTAATGCTTTATGATCTGTCACCATCTCCTGTCACCCCCAGATGGGACCATCTAGTTGCAGGAAAACAAGCTGAGGCTCCCAGTGATTCTACATTATGGTGAGTTATATAATTATCTCATTATATATAAGTAATAA
>NW_016837469.1:0-630 GCF_001698545.2 Rhinopithecus bieti | reverse complement strand
GTTTGAGTGTTGTGCGTATGCTTGTGCGTGTGTGTTTGAGTGTTGTGTGTATGTTTGTGCATGTGTTTGAGTGTTGTGTGTATGTGTATGCATGTGTTATGTGTTGGTATTATGTGATTATGTGAATGTGTGTGCATGTGTGAATGTATGTATTGCATGTAGGTGTGCGTGTGCATGTGTATGTGTGTGTGTGATATGTGTCTGTGCATGCATGCATGTGCACATTTGATTTGTGAATCCTCTCTGGGAGGGGCATGTTCCTGGAGACAGTGCATGGGATCCTCCGCTGTCCTCTCAGGGAGAGAGACATTGTGAAAGTTCGAGCCATTAGGTAAACATGCCTGATGTTCTATAAAATATATATTTAAATATACTACTGGGGTTAAATATATGTTAAATGGGTACAAAGCTGTTATATTGCATTAAAAGTCATGTTAGTACTTCCTGGTTAAAGGCTTTGTGAATGATTTCCTGTACATGGGACATAACACACCACACAGAATTACAGCGGGTCAATGGTATTTGCCAGGAGGTCTGGCTTACGATAGGTATTTCTAGTTGCAGACATGCAGGTTGAGCTTTGCTGGACTTAGAGGAGGGTCATTGACTCTGCCCACTGAATGATACCAG
>NW_016837468.1:0-631 GCF_001698545.2 Rhinopithecus bieti | reverse complement strand
GTGTCAGGCCCAGAGGGGGCTCGCCTGGGACCCAGGGGACGGGCTCCCATAAGAGGGCCTTTATCTCTCTTGGTCAAGCCTGCCGCCCACATCCACCTACCCAAGAGGACTGAAAGGGCCAAGTAGTACATGACAGGCCAAAGTCCATGGTTGGGGTCGAGGGGCAGAGGCCTCCTTCACCTCCTTCCCATGCACAGCCCTCTGGGCCTCATCGTGACTATGCTGTCAGCCCAGGCCAGCTTCCCACAGGGAGGCCCCCTCGGAAGTCCCCAAGGGCGGCTGTCTTTCTAAGGCCACACCCTCCTCCTTGCATAGTAGGCTCTGGACCGAGGGCCCAGAGAAGTGGGAGAGAAAGCTGGGCTGGATGGCGCCTGAAAGGCTGGCAGAGAGTCAGAGGTAAATGGGCATCCTTGTCAATTGCCTCTAAAATGGGGTCCCCTTTAGTCTACACATGAGAGTGAGCCCTGGAATAGGGTGGATTAGGTGTGTCCTGGCTCAGCCTGCCACTCACTAGCTGCTGCACACACTACAGGCACATGGAAATGAACACGCAAATGCACACACGCACACTAAGGCACAAAAACACAGGCGCACACACAGGCGTGCAAAAACACAGGCACACAACCACCTG
>NW_016837467.1:0-629 GCF_001698545.2 Rhinopithecus bieti | reverse complement strand
GGGGTGCACACACACTGATTCAGGCTTCTGTTGGAAGAGAGGGGCTGACAGCAGAGCAGCGAGTGCCCAGGAATGGTGGTCAGGGGCGAAGTCTTCCCTGCATGGAGATCCTCATGGTTCTCTACCTGGTGAAGGGTCTGTCTTGACATAAGCAACCACCGTCCAAGGACACAAGGAACAGGGGATTTCGTGTAAACCCGTAACTTTTCTGACATCTCTCTTCCTGGGGAAGTGGAGGGGGAAGTCTGGCTCTGTAGAAGGCTCCCTCCACCATCTCCCTGTGTGTCTGTTCCCTAGGAGGGGAGCAGGGAGCAGGGAGGCTTGAAGGTGAGCATGTGGGTCTTCGTCTTCTGGAACAAGCTGAGGGTCTGGGCCCTTTCCAGAAGCTCCCGGGTTTTTGGAGTAAAGGAGGCTCCTGAGGGTCATGTTTTGGAAATATTGCACCCCTTCTAAGAGTTCCTTTAGAAAAAATAATGTCACAAATTCTTGCTAAAAGACTAAAACCACTGAGGTCAGAAACTCCACCTTCAGCATAGACAAATCACTCTGGAAGGAGGGATAAGTCCATTGGAGGCCTGGGAAGCAGGAACCAGTGCAGTCATTCCTTGGGCAGGTGGATTCTCAGCACT
>NW_016837466.1:0-1743 GCF_001698545.2 Rhinopithecus bieti | reverse complement strand
TAGCAATTCAACTAACATTTTTTCAAGGTTCTTAGCTTCTTTGCATTGGGTTAGAACATGTTCCTTTAGTTCAGAGTTGTTTGTTATTACCGACATTTTGAAACCTACTTCTGTCAGTTTGTCACACTCAATCTCTGTCCAGTTTTGTTCCCTTGCTGGCGAGGAGTTGTGATCTTTTGGAGGAGGAGAGGTGTTCTGGCTTTTGGAATTTTCAGCCTTTTTCCGCTGGTTTTTCCACATCTTTGTGGATTTATCTACCTTTGGCCTTTGATGTTGGTGACCTTCGGATGGGGCCATTTGAGTGGACATGTTAATCCTTTCTGTTTGTTTGTTTTTCTCCTAACAGGCCCCTCTGCTGCCAATTGGCTGGAGTTTGCTGGAGGTCCCCTCCTGACCCTGGTTGCCTGGGTATCACCAGCAGAGCCTGCAGAGCAGCAAAGATTGCTGATTGTTCTTTCCTCTGGAAGCTTTGACCCAGCAGGGCACCTGCCAGATGCCAGTCAGAGCTCTCCTGTATGAGGTGTCTGCCAGCCCCAACTGGGAAGTGTCTCCCAGTCAGTATACACAGGGGTCAGGGGTCCACTTGAGGAGGCAGTCTGACCCTTAGCAGAGCTCGAACGCTGTGTTGGGAGGTCTGCTGCTCTCTTCAGAGCCGTCAGGCAGGGACGTTTAAGTCTGCTATAAGCCCCTGACTGGGTGGGCTGCTGCCTTTTTTAGAGATGCCCTATCCAGAGAGAGCAGCAGTCTGGCAGACTGAACGCAGCAGCCTTGCTGAGCTGCAGTGGGCTCCACCCAGTTTGAACTTCTCAGCAGCTTTGTTTACACTGTGGCCTTAAAACCGCCTACTCAAGCCTCAGCAATGGCGGGCGCCCCTCCCCCCACCAAGCTCCACCGTCCCAGGTGGATCTCAGATTGCTGCTGTGCTGGCAGCGAGAATTTCAAGCCGGTAGATGTTAGTTTCCTGGGCTCTATGGGGTGGGACCTGCTGAGCCAGACCACTTGATTCCCTGGCTTCAGCCCATCTTTCCAGGGGAGTGAACAGTTCTGTCTTGCTGGCGTTCCAGGCACCACTGGGGTATGGAAAAACAAACAAACAAACAAAACCTCCTGCAACTAGTTCAGTGTCTGCCCAATTGGCCACCCAGTTTTTTGCTTGAAACCCAGAGCCCTGGTGGGGTAGGCACCAGAGGGAATCTCCTGGTTTGCAGGTTGCGAAGACCGTGGGACAAGTGCGGTATCTGTTTGTCAGGCTCAGACCCTCATGGCTTCCCTTGGGTCTGGGGAAAATTCTCCAACCCCTTGCGCTTCCCAGGTGAGGTGACGCCCTACCCTGCTTCAGCTCGCCCTCTGTGGGCTGCACCCACTGTGCAACCAGTCCCAGTGAGATGAACTGTGTACCTCAGTTGGAAATGCAGAAATCACCCACCTTCTGCATTGATCTCGCCGGGAGCTGCAGACCGGTGCTGTTCCTATTTGGCCATCTTGAATCTCTCTCCTGATCCCTGAGTTTTCTGGGAGACTGATTTGAGTAATAATAAAACTCTGGTGTCCTGCTCAGCTGGCTCTGCATGAATTACTCTTTCTCCATGTAATTCCCCCATCTTGAAAAATGGGCTCTGTCTAGGCAGCAGGCAAAGTGAACCCACTGGGCGGTTACAATCTCACCATGTTTCAGGAGCCTCGGGTGCTCTTGCACAAGGGGAGTCAGACTGTGGTTGAGCCTTGTCTACATGGCCTAAGTGG
>NW_016837465.1:0-200 GCF_001698545.2 Rhinopithecus bieti | reverse complement strand
ATGGGCGTGGGACCCTCTGGGCCAGGTGTGGGATATAATCTCCTGGTGTGCCGTTTGCTAAGACCTTTGGTAAAGCAGAGTATTAGGGTGGGAGTTACCCGATTTTCCAGGTGTTGTGTGTCTCAGTTTCCCTTGGCTAGGAAAAGGGATTCCCTTCCCCTTGCGCTTCCCAGGTGAGGTGATGCCTTGCCCTGCTTCAG
>NW_016837464.1:0-837 GCF_001698545.2 Rhinopithecus bieti | reverse complement strand
CTGTCTGTGTCTGTCTCTGTCTCTGTGTCTCTCTCTGTGTATGTCGGTCTCTCTGTCTCTGCCTCTGTCTCTCTGTCTCTGTGTCTCTGTGTCTGTCTCTGTCTCTGTGTCTCTCTCTGTGTCTCTGTGTCTGTCTCTGTGTCTCTGTGTGTGTTGGTCTCTCTCTGCCTCTGTCTCTCTGTGTGTGTCTCTCTGCCTCTGTCTCTCTGGCCCTCTATGTCTGTGTCTCTCTCTGGGTCTCTCTCTGGGTCTGCTGGTCTCTCTGCCTCTCTCTCGTTCTCTCTCCTCCTTCCCTCTTGCAGAACCGAGGCCAGGAGCCCAACGTCAGGGTTGGACTGTGTGCTTCCCGGAAGCCCTGCTGGGCAGCTGTAAACGGGGAGGGGTGATGCCAGGTGGAGGCTCAGGATGGGGGGCTCTGCAGGGGCCTTTTGGGCCCAGGCCCCGAAGTGTGATGCTGGGGCTTTCTGCGTAAGGTTCTAGGTGTCTGGAGGAGTGGGGCCCCCCCCGCTAACGCCCTCAAGGACCCTCCCTCGGATCTGCGGACCTCATGGAGGTGGGGACCATGGGTGTGTGTGAGTGTGGGTGAGCCTGAGTGTGTGAACTGTGTATGTGTGTGAGTGTGTGTGCGGATGTGAGTGTGCCTGCAGGAGTGAGTGTGGGTGAGCCTGAGTGTGTGAACTGTGTGTGTGTGTGCGGACGTGAGTGTGCCTGCAGGGGTGAGTGTGGGTGAGCCTGAGTGTGTGAACTGTGTATGTGTGTGAGTGTGTGTGCGGATGGGAGTGTGCCTGCAGGGGTGAGTGTGGGTGAGCCTGAGTGTGTGAACTGTGCATGTGAGTG
>NW_016837463.1:0-752 GCF_001698545.2 Rhinopithecus bieti | reverse complement strand
TCTTCCAGTTTTGAGTAAAACACTTTTATTACAGCAAGGAGAAGGAACACACTTGCTGAAAACTTTCCAAATTTTTTCATTACTGCTGCATCATCACTAGCAGCAGTAATGGAATTTATTGATGGAATTCCTGACCAGTAACATTTCCATGAAGATCGTGACAATTTATTTCTTGCAGGAAGAATTAGAAAACTTTCCCCTGCATTTTTAACTGATTTTTCCTGGGATTCAGGAAAATATCAATCTCCCAAGAAATTATGGGAAGGCATTGAAACATCACACTGCAGCAGGTGCTGGGGACACAACAATGAACTAGACCAGATCCCTACTCTCAGATAAACACAGTGATCCAGGTATTTCTAATAGTGAAATGACACTGACGAAATAAGGTGATGTGTCTGGGGATGGCTGTGATATTTTTAGTTAGTATTGAGGTTTGGTGGCATGTAACAGTCAAGCTGCAAATAACAGTGTCTTAGATAGAAACTTGTTTGTTTTTCTCACATCAAAGTTATCTAGAGGCTGGTATTGCACACTCCACCCTCATCCCACAGTGCCATTAGCCAGGCCCCAACCTGCTCTTCCTCCCGTCCTCACTGCCATCTCAGCATCCAAGGTGTTTTCAGGAGCTCCAGTGATCACATCTGCATTCCAGATAGCAGGAGAGGGGAAAATAGGAAGAAGAGCTGTTTGTTTCCTTTTTTTTCTTTCCACTTTTTTTCTTTTAATGAGTTCTCACTCTGTTGCCGAGG
>NW_016837462.1:0-1326 GCF_001698545.2 Rhinopithecus bieti | reverse complement strand
TGATGGTTTCCAGCTGCATCCATGTCCCTACAAAGGACGCAAACTCATCAAAACCACAATGAGATACCATCTCACACCAGTTAGAATGGCAATCATTAAAAAGTCAGGAAACAACAGGTGCTGGAGAGGATGTGGAGAAATAGGAACACTTTTACACTGTTGGTGGGATTGTAAACTAGTTTAACCATTATGGAAAACAGTATGGCGATTCCTCAAGGATCTAGAACTAGATGTACCATGTGACCCAGCCATCCCACTACTGGGTATATACCCAAAGGATTATAAATCATGCTGCTATAAAGACACATGCACACGTATGTTTATTGCGGCACTATTCACAATAGCAAAGACTTGGAATCAACCTAAATGTCCATCTGTGACAGACTGGATTAAGAAAATGTGGCACATATACACCATGGAATATTATGCAGCCATAAAAAAGAAAGTTTCTTTTAAGATTTTATCTGTGGATATTTCCTTTGTCACCACAGGATTAAATGGGATCCAAAATATTCCTTCTCAGATTACCCAAAAACAGGGCTACCAAACTGTTCCATGAAAAGAATCATGTAACTCTGAGAAGAATTCACAAATCACAAAGCAGTTTTCAGAAAGCTTCTTTCTACTTTTTTTCTGAGGTTATGTCCTTTTTCACCATTTGCCTCAAGGTGCTTGTGAATATCCCTTTGCAGATTCCATGAAAATATTATTTGCAAACCGCTCCATGAAAATAAAGGTGTAAATCCATGAGATGAATTCTCACAACACAAAGCAGTTTCTCAGAAAGCTTCTTATGGTTTTTTGTCTGATTATATTTCCTTTGTCAATATAGGCCTCAATGGGCTCCTACATAACTCTTCTCAGGTACCACAAAAATAGTGATGATGGACTGATGAATCAAGAAAAGGTTAAACACTATGAGATGAATACACACATCACAAAACCGTTTCTTAAAAGCTTCTCTCCAGTTTTATCTGAAGTTATTTCCTTTTTCACCATAGGCCCCAGGGGCTCCCGAATATCCCTCTGCAGAATCCATAAAAACAGTGCTACAAAACTGCTCAAAGAAAATAAACGTGTAACGCTGTGTGATGAATTCACCCATCACAAGGAAATCTCACAGAAATCTCATGAAAACAATGTTATCAAACTACTCAATGAAAAGAACAGTGGAAGTCTGTGAGATGAATTCACACGTCACAAAGCAGTTTCTCAGAAAGCCTCCTTCTAGTTTTTATCTCAGGATATTTACTTATTCATTATAGGCCTCAAAGGGTTCCAAAATATCCCTTTGCAGATTCCACGAACACTGTATCAGAAAACTGT
>NW_016837461.1:0-2134 GCF_001698545.2 Rhinopithecus bieti | reverse complement strand
TATCACAAAGTAGTTTCTCAGAAACCTTATTTCTAGTTCAAATCTGAGGATATTTCCTTTTTCACCATTGGCTTCAATGTGCTTCCAAATAACTCTTCTCAGATACCACAAAAACAGTGATGCTAAACTGCGCAATCATCAAAAGGTTAAACTCTATGAGATGAATAAACACACCACAAAATCGTTTCTCAAAAGCTTCTCTCCAGTTTTTACCTGATGTTATTTCCTTTTTCACCGTAGACCTCTAGGAGCTCCCGAATATCCCTTTGCAGATTCCATAAAATAGATGCACCCAAACTGCTCAAAGAAAACAAAGGTGGAACTCTGCGTGATGAATTCACCTATGACAAATAAATTTTTCAGAAAGCTTCTTTTTGGTTTTTGTCTGAGGATATTTCCTTTGTCACCATAGGCTTCAGCGCACACCAAAATATCCCTTCTCAGACAACACAAAAACAGTGATGCCAAAGTCCTCCCTCAACAGAAACTTTTAGCAATATGAGATGAATGCACGCATCAGAAAGTATATTCTCCTAAAGCTTCTCTCCAGCTTTTACCTGGAGAATTTTCTTTTTTCACCTTAGGCCTCTAGGAGCTCCTGAATATCCCTTTGCAGATTCCATAAAAACAATGCTACCAAACTGCTAAAGAAAACAAAGGTGTAACTGCATGATTAATTCACCCATCACAAATAAATCTCTCAGAAAGCTTCTTTCTAGTTTTTATCTCAGGATATTTCCTTTTCCACCATCGGTTTCCATGTGCTGCCAAATATCCCTTCTCAGACACCACAAAAACAGTGATGTCAAACTGCTCTCCCAGCAGAAAGCTTTACCTCTATGAGATGAATACACACATCACAAAGTAGTTATCAGAAACTTTCTCTCCAGTTTTTCCCTGAAGATATTTGCTTTTTCAACCTTGACCTCTATCCACTCCCGAATATCCCTTTTTCATATTCCACACAAATAGTGTTACCAAACTGCTCAATGAAAAGGAAGATTTACCTTTGTTAGATGAATTCACTCATCACAAAACAGTCCCTCAGAAAGCTTCTTTCTAGTTTTTATCTGAGGTTATTTCCTTTTTCACCATAGGCTTATGTGTTCTCTGAATATCCCCTTGCAGATTAAACAAAAACAGGGTTACCAAATTGTTCAATGGAAAGAATGGTTTGCCCCTAGGAGGTGAATTCACCCATCATGAAGAAATTTCTCAGAAGACTCCTTTCTACTTTTTATTTGTGCATATTTACTTTTCCACAATGAGCATCAATGCGCTCCCAAATATCCTTTCTCAGACACCACAAAAACAGTGATGCCAAACTGCTCAATCAATAAAGTGGTTCATCTCTATGAGGCGAATACACTTATCACAAAACAGTTTCTCAAAAAGCTTCTTTCCAGTTTTTATCTGCAGAAATTTCCTTTTTCACCATAAGCCTCTATGAGCTCCAGGAAATCCCTTTGCAGATCCCCAAAAACAGTGTTACTGAACTGCTCAATGAAAAGAAAGGTGTAACTCTGTGAGATGAATTCACCCATCACAAAGAAGTTCCTCAGAAAGCTTCTTTCTAGTTTTTGTCTGGGAATATTTCCTTATTCACCATAGGTCTCAATGCCTTCGTGAATATCCCTTTGCAGAGTCCATGAAAACAGTGTTAGCAAACTGCTCCATTAAAAGAAATGTGTAAATCAGTGAGATGAATTAACACATCACAAAGAAGTTTCTCAGGAAACTTCCTTTGGTTTTGCTCTGAGGATATTTCCTTTGTCACCATAGGCTTCAATGTGCTCCCAAATATCCTATTTCAGATTCCACGAAATCAGTGTTATCAAAATGCTCAATGAAACAACAGTGTATCTCTGTGAGATGAATTCACACATCTAAAAGTAGTTTCTCAGAAAGCTTCTTTCTAGTTTTTATCTGAGGATGCTTCCTTTTTCACCATAGGCCTCAATGCGCTCTGGAATATCCCATTGCAGAATCCATGAAAAAAAGTTAGCAAACTTCTCAATGAAAACAACGGTGTAACTCTGTGAAATCAATTCACACATCATAAAAAAATTTCTCAGAAAGTTTCTTTCTGGATTTTATCTGAGGATACTTCGTTTGTCACCCTAGGCTTCAACAC
>NW_016837460.1:0-591 GCF_001698545.2 Rhinopithecus bieti | reverse complement strand
GCTCACAGTAATATCACTTTTCAGAATCCAAGAAAAGAGTGTTAGCAAACTGCTTCCTGAGGTCTAAACTCTACCTCTGAGAGATGAATTCATAGATCATAAAAATTTTCTCAGAAAGCTTCTTTCACGTTTGAACTGATGATATTTGCTTTATCAGCGTAGGACTCAATGCGATCCAAAGAAGCCGTTTTCAGATTCCTCAAAGACAGTGTTAATGGACTGCTCCACGAAACATAAGTGTAACTCTGTGAGATGAATTCACACATCACCAAGAAGTTTCTAAGAAAGCTTCTTTCTACTTTTCATCGGAGAATATTTCCTTTGTCACCGTAAGCTTCATTGCACTAAGAGTTATCCCATTGCAGTTTTCCAGAAAACTGTGTTAGCAAACTGATGACTGAAGAGAAACGTGTACCTCTGAGAGTTGCATTCACACATGGCAATGCAGTTTTCAGAAGGCTTCTTTCCGCTTTTGATCTAAGGCTATTTCCTTTTTCACTATAGCCCTCCATGAGCTCCCAAATGTCACTTTGCAGAATCCACGACTACAGTGTTAACAAACTGTTCCAAGAAGGGAACGCTGGAGCTCTG
>NW_016837459.1:0-639 GCF_001698545.2 Rhinopithecus bieti | reverse complement strand
CTTTGCTGTTACTTAAAAACACTACATTTCTTTCTTCCATAGAGACCTGATTGTAATTGTTTCTTCCGTGTTAACAAAGCAAAAATTGTAAAAGACAATGTTATCCAGGCAAGAAAGACTATTCAAGTCTACTGTAATAGGTAGAGAAGCCAGAATTTTAGTCTGAGGTCAATGCTCCCAAAACAAAGAGCTGGAAAGATTTCAAGAATGAAGTGAGGGATTGTAGGCCATCTACCTTTGCTAATTGGCTTGACCTTCAGGAAAATAAACTTTCTGTCATCTTCATGACAAGTTTTACCACTTAGAACTGGGAGCCTGAAGTTAGGCTGAAGTTAGACTTCTATGTTGCCACACAAACTGGGAGCGAGAGGTGTTATATTTCTTGATGTTTGCCTTTCACAGGGATGGCTCATAGTTTCTTGAAAAAGACTATTCTGGGTTGTAACACTGACAAGAACCTCTTAAAAAGATTTACATCTCAAAGAAGAAGAGAAATAATTTACAAGTTTTCTAAAGTAAATATTAAAATAAAACATACGAATACTAAAAGAAAAAATGAGATTAGCATGTAAATCTATAAAATGGGTAAGGCAAGTGGCTCTCCTTAATATGGGTGACCTACAAAATCAACTGAAGGCC
>NW_016837458.1:0-838 GCF_001698545.2 Rhinopithecus bieti | reverse complement strand
ATACTGGGCATTGGCAAGCTACTGGGGATATAGAGATGAAGAAAATGTAATCCCTTCTTCAAGGAGCCCAATCTACCAAGGTAGACAGACATATAGACAAATAGATTATATACTTGCATAGAGAAAAGAAAGAGGAGAAGGGGATCAGTGTGATCTGTGTAAGTATCCTATACAACCCTCCTGCCACAGATCATATTGCCCTTTATAGTGAGGATGGTAATCCCATCTCTGAATTCCACATGTACTTTGCAGTCAGACCACACCCATGTGTGGGTCCTGACTCTACCATTTATAAACAGCATCACTTTCAGCCATTCTCAGCCCTCTAAGCTAGGGTCATTGTCAATAGGGATACTGCCTCACAGGCACCAGAACACCAAAGGAGACCATGTGGGTGAAAGCAACCAACACTGCCCTGGCAGTTCATAGGTGCTTCGAGTTTCCATCTTTTACTTTCAGTCTAATGCAGCACTGCCTGCTTTTTGTTTTTGTTGCTTGGTTTGTTTTTTTCTTACCGTGTTCACCACACTTGTGTCCAAATAGCTTTGGGCTGATTCAAAAGTATCTATGTGGAAGAGAGAAAGAAGAGTTGTTCTCATGGAGGGCCTTCAGATGAGTGCTATAGACTCTAGGCAACTCTCAAAGAGGCTTCTCAAGCAGGGTGGGCAGTGGGAGCTGCTATGGAATCAATGGACAAACATTGACAGGAACTGCTTTGAGAGACAGTACTCAGTTGAGTATACTCTGTTAAGGGCTAAAACTTTATAGTCGTTCCTTAAACACTGCCTGATGGAATCTTCAGGATCATATTTTGAAGTAAATCACATTTTACAATGTG
>NW_016837457.1:0-2088 GCF_001698545.2 Rhinopithecus bieti | reverse complement strand
CCACCTCAGCCTCATTACTATTTAATCTGGGCACAAAGTAATTATTTTACAGTGGAAAAACCTGACCGACACCTTTTTCACCCACTGATAAAGGGCATTTGGCAAGGACCAGGTGTCCCACTACGGTGCTCCTGCCAACAAAGCCTGTGCTAGGCCTAGTCACCAGCAAATACCAGACAGCCTAAGGGGTGGCCGCATGCTCTGGAGGGGTCAAGGTCAGGAAAGACAGAAAGGCAAGGGACCATTCCTGACTGAAGGGGACTAGAAATATCACTGCATACAGTGGGTGAGCCTGTGAAACATCACTGCACACAGTGTGTGGCCTGGTGGCAATACTAACTTTCTGGTGTGGTTACAGGCACTGTGACTATATAGGATAATGCATTCGCTTCTAGGAAATACACTGAAATATTAAGAGGTCAAGGGATGTCATATCCTTTAGCTTACTCATAATGGCTTAGAGAAAAAAACACATACAATAGAGGTCGAAAACAACAGATGCAGCACAGTGTTAACAATTTGGAAATCTGGGTGAAGGGTCTATGAAAGTTTCTTTTTTTTTCCGAGACAGGATCTTGTTCTGTTACCCCAGGCTAGAGTGCAGTGGCACACTCACAGCTCACAGCTCATTGCTCCTGGGCACAAGTGATCCTCCCACCTCAGTCTCCTGAGTAGCTGGGACCATAGTTGCACATCACCACACTTGGCTAATTTTATTTTTTGTAGAAATGAGGCCTCCCGACGTTGCCCACGCTAGTCTCGAATTCCTGGTCCCAAGCGATCCTCCCACGTTGGCCTCCCAAAGTGTTGGGATTACAGGCGTGAGCCACCGTGCTCGGCCTGCAAGTTATTTTTATCATGCATGGAAACTTTTCTGTAAGTCTGAAGTTATTCCAAAATAAAAACTTAGGTGTGGTGGCTTGCACCTGTAATTCCAGCTACTTGGGAAGCTGAGGCAGGAAGACTGCTGAAGCCAGGAATTCAAGACCAGCCTGGGCAACACAGCGAGGCATCCCCATATCTCTGCAAGAAAAAAAAAAATTTTTTTTTTTACTTAGCTGGCTGTGGTGATGCATGCCTGTAGTCACTGAGGTGACAGGCTGGCTTGAGTGATGATTGTGCCACCAAGTGATGACTGTGACACTGTACTCCAGCCTGTGTGACAGAGTAAGACCGTCTTTAAAAATACATAATGGCTAGGCCAGGAGTGGTGGCTCACACCTGTAATCCCAGCACTTTAGGGGGTAAAAGCGGGCAGATCACTTGTGGTCAGGAGTTCAAGACCAGCCTGGTCAACATGGTGAAACCCTGTCTCTACTAAAGATACAAAAATTAGCTGGGCGTGGTGACAGGCACCTGTAGTCCCAGCTACTCGGGAGGCTGAGCCAGGAGAATCACTTGAAGCAGAGACAGTGCCACTGCACTCCAGCCTGGGCAACAAGAGCAAGACCCTGTCAAAAAAAACAAAAAACAAAAGAAGCCCACAATGGACCAGTGTGGTGGTTCATGCTTGTAATCCCTGAACTTTGGAAGGCTGAGGCAGGAGGATGGCTTGAGCCCAGGAGTTCTAGAGCAGCCTGGGCAACATAGCAAGACCCATCTTACAAAAAAATAAAATAAAAGCTGGGTGTGGGGGTGCATGCTTACAGTACCAGCTACTTGGCAGGTTGAAGTGGGAGGATCACTTGAGCTCAGGAGGTCAACGTTGCAGTGAGCTGTGATCACAACACTGCACTCCAGCTTGGGCAACCAAGCCAGACACTGTCTCAACAAAAATTAAATTAAATTAAATTAAATTTAAAAAAAGGCTGGGCATGGTAGCTCACACCTGTAATCCCAGCACTTTGTCTGAGGCCGAGGCAGACGGACTGCCTGAGGTCAGGAGTTTGAGGCCAGCCTGGCCAACATGGTGAAACCCCATTTCTACAAAAAAAAATACAAAAAATAACCTGGGCATGCTGACCTGTGCCTGTAATCCCAGCTACTCGCGAGGCTGAGGTGGGAGAATCACTTGAACCCAGGAGGCGGAGGTTGCAGTGAGCCAAGATCGTGCCACTGCACCACTCCAACATGGACAACAGAGCGAGA
>NW_016837456.1:0-1636 GCF_001698545.2 Rhinopithecus bieti | reverse complement strand
GCATATGTTGAACCAGCCTTGCATGGCAGGGATGAAGCCAATGTGATCATGGTGGATAAGCTTTTTGATGTGCTGCTGGATTTGGTTTGCCAGGATTTTATTGAGGATTTTTGCATCAATGTTCATCAGGGATATTGGCCTGAAGTTTCCTTTTTTGGTTGTGTCTCTGCCAGGTTTTGGTATCAGGATGATGCTGGCCTCATAAAATGAGTTAGAGAGGATTCCTTCTTTTTCTATTGTTTGGAATAGTTTCAGAAGGAGTACCAGCTCCTCTTTGTACCTCTGGTGGAATTTGGCTGTGAATCCATCTGGTCCTAGACTTTTTTGGTTGGGAGTCTATTAATTACTGCCTCAATTTCAGAGCCTGTTATTGGTCTATTCAGGGATTCAACTTCTTCCTGGTTTAGTCTTGGGAGGGTGTATGTGTCCAGGAATGTATCCATTTCTTCTAGATTTTGTAGTTTATTCGCATAGAGGTGTTTATAGTATTCTCTGATGGTAGCTTGTATTCTGTGGGGTCAGTGGTGATATCCCGTTTATCATTTTTTACTGCATCTATTTGATTCTTCTCTCTTTTCTTCTTTATTAGTCTTGCTAGCAGTCTATTTTGTTGATATTTTCAAAAAAACAGCTCCTGGATTCATTGATTTTTTTTAAGGGTTTTTTTGTGTCTCTATCTCCAGTTCTGCTCTGATCTTAGTTATTTCTTGTCTTCTGCCAGGTTTTGAATTTGTTTGCTCTTGCTTTTCTAGTTCTTTTAATTAGAATGTTAGAGTGTCAATTTTAAATCTTTTCTGCTTATTTTTGTGGGCATTTAGTGCTATAAATTTCCCTCTAAACATTGCTTTATATGTGTCCCAGAGATTCTGGTAAGTTGTGTCTTTATTCTCATTGGTTTCAAAGACCATCTTTATTTCTGCCTTCATTTCCTTATTTACCCAGTAGTCAATCAGGAGCAGGTTGTTCAATTTCTGTGTGGTTGTGCAGAATTTTTTTTTTTTGAGATGGAGTCTTGATCTGTCACCCAGGCTGGAGTGTGGTGGCATGGTCTTGGCTCACTGCAAGCTCCACCTCCTGGGTTCACGCCCTTCTCCTGCCTCAGCCACCCAAGTAGCTGGGAATACAGGCATGCGCCACCACACCTGGCTCATTTTTTGTATTTTTAGTAGAGATGGGGTTTCACCGTGTTAACTAGGATGGTCTCGATCTCCTGACCTCATGATCTGCCCACCTCAGCCTCCCAAAGTGCTGGGATTACAGGCATGAGCCACCATGCCCAGCCTAGTTGTGCAGTTTTGAGTGAGTTTCTTAATCCTGAGTTCTAATTTGATAGCACTGTGGTCTGAGATACTGTTTGTTATAATTTCTGTTCTTTTGCATTTGCTGAGGAGTACTTTACTTCTAATTATGAGGTCAATTTTAGACTAAGTTTGATGTGGTGCTGAGAAGAATGTATATTCTGTTGATTTGGGGTGGAGAGTTCTGTAGATGTCCATTAGGTCCACTTGGTCCAGAGCTGAGTTATCCTTGTTATTTTTCTGTGTCGTTGATCTGTCTAATATTCACAGTAGGGTGTTAAAGTCTCCACTATTATTGTGTGGGAGTGTAAGTCACTCTGTAGGTCTCTAAGGACTTG
>NW_016837455.1:0-633 GCF_001698545.2 Rhinopithecus bieti | reverse complement strand
CTGACATGCGCTGACCTCTGATAGGGCCTCCTTCGCCATCCACATCTGTCTCCCCTCTGGACAGTAAAATCCACAAGACACGGAGGGCTTGTCTCACTCATCTTCAAACTCCCAGGGTCACCCTGGCAGGTAAAGGGGACTCAAATGTCTTCTGAAGGAAGCGGCTGGTTAGCTGCCGAGTTAAAGGGCCTCTGAAATTCAGAGCTCTGCATAGGAGTCCAGCACACTTTATTATGAATGACTCCAACCACGGCAGAAGTGGCCGTGGAACCAGTGCTAACCAATTCAGGCTTAGTTCACTGTTTCTCAGTTCATTATCACAACTCATTCTCACAGAGCAGCCGCGCACAGATCCTCAGACGTCTACACAGAGTGGGACGATGGCGCCAAGTCACGTGAACGTCCCGTTGCAGACTGGGAGACACCGGTCCAACGCCGACCCAGGGAGAGCGCAGACCTTGCCTTAAATCGGCTCCATGTAAACAGCACTCCCTGTCAGGCCCTTTCCTATCTGCACAGCTTCAACAAATTCAACTCTCGCTCCTGGAACCTAAGAATACTGCACACCCCCATGTGAACCACCCACTTACCTCCCAAAATGACCCGGCATGGCCGAGTACAAACCATTTCAAC
>NW_016837454.1:0-1866 GCF_001698545.2 Rhinopithecus bieti | reverse complement strand
TGAATAGAACAAATCACTGATTCTCCCCTGTGTAAAGTAAAGGTAGAATTATTTCTCTATGACAAACTTTAGACTGGGACATTGACTTTTTTTCCCGCCTGCAGGCTCAGAGGGAATAATTGGCTCTTCCAGGGTCTCAAACCTGCTGGTTGATGAACTGAAACGACGCAATCATTTCTCCTTTCACTCAGACCTTTGGGCTCAGACTGGAATTAAACCATCAGCACTCCTGGCTCTCCAGCTTGCCTACTGACCTGCAGATTTTGGGACTTGTCAGCCTTCAGAATCCCATGAGCCACTTTTAAAAATCATAAATCTCTCCCTACAATAAAACAGGTTGACATATTTGCCTTAAATAGACACACTTCATATTGCACAGCTTCTGTTTCTCTGCACAACCCTAATATATACGGTAAAAATATTTATTCCATTTTCATAAGAGAAAAGAAACAATGTAAAAAGCTGTTTTTTCTTAAAGTCTTAAATGAGTTCATGTAAACTCTGCAACTGAGTGAAAGGCTGACAATTTAATGAGGTAAAAAATTAAGCATATCCTCCATTCTAGAAGAAGTTTTTAAATTAATTATCAAAGATAGTAAAATATATCAATGAAATAATTTAAAAAGTTCATATCAGTAATAAACATAAAATAAATTGTAATAAACATAAAAAAACAAAATAAAATTGAAAGTAAATATAATTAGTATATAAAATTTAACAAATGTGTTTTAACTTGTCAAAGAAAGAAGAAACAGCTTAATAGTTGGTGACGAGTAGTGGGTGGTGAAGAAAGGGTGTGAAATGATCATCATTTGGAAAGTGATAGTGTCAGGTGATTAAATCAGAGATTCTTGATGATCATTTTTTTTTTCTGTGAGAGACTTTGATAAATGTAACCCACTGATGTAGAAGGCTTTGGCATATGCTTAAAAATGTTTTCCAGTCCAGGCTTAAAAAGTCATTTCAAAACACATTGAAGAAGCTCGCACACATCACAGATTGATAATGGATGTTACATCATTATCATTCAGTGTATACACACACATGCACATCCACATATTTTTTCTTTTAGATTTTTTCAAAACCTGGCAGACAGTTGAAAATTTTTCTGTTTGATATTGTCTTACTAGAATCTGTGGTATTGAGTAAATTTGAGAATGATTTGGCTGAAATTGTAATAATATCATAGCAATTCTTAAAGCAATTGTTTAGTTGCCTACTAAGGAAAAAATTATTTATGCAAAAATGATAAAATTTTTCTTAAAGGTTTTCTCCAAAAAGCTTTCAAATACCATTATTTCAAAAGGTTACTGAATAAACAATTTGTATGTGTGGTAAATCTGTATGTATGTATAAATTTAATTTCCTAAGACTTCCCATCAAGAAAAAAACAGGACAGAGGATATCTAGGACAGTGTCAAATTTTATTTCAGGAAATTGTCAAATGAGCTACTGTGTTAAGGAAGGAAACTTTTTGCAGATTGCCGTGTGGCTCAACTCTAATGATATTTTCTCATGACCTTTTGTCACCTGATTGCTATTACTTACTATATGTGGTAGATTCCTCTCAAATTAATCCCATATCTGTTTTTGAATCATCAGCACTTAAGTCTTGTCCTTGTTCACTTTTGTTTCCTTTGCCTTATAATTTTCTCCATAAATCAGATTTAACTCTCACATTAAGATTCTCCATAGAAATAGATGAAATTATATCTATTTCTCTGCAAACAGATATAATAGATACATTGTAGAGAAATATATATAATTTTATATATGTATATTGTAATAATATGTACAGCATATACAATAAACATATGTATACACATATATATACCTATGTGCATGTAAAACATATACATATATATG
>NW_016837453.1:0-838 GCF_001698545.2 Rhinopithecus bieti | reverse complement strand
TAACTTTGGGCTACTAAAGATTAAGTGGTGACTTCACAAACTGTTAATTTTTGTGCAAAAAATATAATAATTCACTACCTAATTGTGTTATGTACATCACTCATCTAAAATAAATCTAATGTTGGAAAAAAAAAAAAGAATGTTGAATATTGACCCCCACTCTCTTCTGGCTTGTGGGGTTTCTGCCGAGAGATCTGCTGTTAGTCTGATGGGCTTCCCTTTGTGGGTAACCCGACCTTTCTCTCTGGCTGCCCTTAACATTTTTTCCTTCATTTCAACTTTGGTGAATCTGACAATTATGTGTCTTGGGGTTGCTCTTCATGAGGAGTATCTTTGTGGCCTTCTGTGTATTTCCTGAATTTGAAAGTTGGCCTGCCTTGCTAGGTTGGGGAAGTTCTCCTGGATAACATCCTGCAGAGTGGTTTCCAACTTGGTTCCACTCTCCCCGTCACTTTCAGGCACCCCCATCAGACGTAGCTTTGGTCTTTTCACATCGTCCCATATTTCTTGGAGGCTTTGTTTTTCTTTTCTCTAAACTTCTCTTCTCACTTCATTTCATTCATTTGATCTTCAATCACTGATAGCCTTTCTTCCAGTTGATCAAATTGGTTACTGAAGCTTGTGCATTTGTCACAGAGTTTTCATGCCATGGTTTTCTGCTGTATCAGGTCATTTAAGGACTTCTCTACATTGGTTATTCTAGTTAGTCTTTCATCTACTCTTTTTTCAAGGTTTTTAGCTTCTTTGCAATGGGTTCAAACTTCCTCTTTTAGCTCGGAGAAGTGTGGTCATCTGAAGCCTTCTTCTCTCAACTTGTCAAAGTCATTCTCCATCCAAC
>NW_016837452.1:0-632 GCF_001698545.2 Rhinopithecus bieti | reverse complement strand
CCCCACTGGCGTCTCTGCCACGCAAACTGGGTTTGCGCCATGCCAAATCCATGGTTTAGCCTCGCCAGTGATCCCCCAGGGGAGTTCCGTGCACAGAACTCTCTCTTCCTCCACTCAGGATGTGGCCCCCTGAGGCGACATCTCTGACGGACATGGCAGGGTTTTCCAGAATCCTGGGTGGGGTGACATGTTGCCTTCTCATTTGCATGGAAGATTCTGAGATCTGGTCAGGGAGGATCCCCCTAGGAATGCATGAATCCCCCAGATACTTGTCATGAGCATGTGTCACTGCTGCTTGGTGAGAATCCTGTGACATGACCGTTTTCAGATGTCTGCAAAGGGCAGAGCGGGGAGTCCCAGCAAGCACATACATCTGTCCTGAGTTTGCCCCTTGGTACCCATAGCTGGGGTGTCTACTGGACTCCCTGGCACATGAGCTTCCTCTGTTGTTGTTGCCTCTTTCCCCCAGTGTGGACTGCAGTCGCTGCCCATGGAGGTGCGCTGCAGACAGAAGCAGCAGCAGAGGCCTGGCTTCCTGAGGAATTGCTGGCCAGTTTGAGGAAGGAAGAAAGTCCCACCTACAATGACCACCCCCCAGCCTGGAGGAAGCTCCATGCCAGCAGCATGGACCA
>NW_016837451.1:0-627 GCF_001698545.2 Rhinopithecus bieti | reverse complement strand
TTATTCCATAAAACTGCCCTCCATATGTGTAATATGTTTCTAATTCACACATAGTTTTGATCAAAGATTAATCTATTGCATAGATATTTTTCTTAGTAATTAATAAAACTCAGCTTGGATTTCTCTAGCCAGATAAAACACCTTATACTAAGTGAATCAAAGCTCTTTGTTGGAGTGAGATCTGAAAGCTTTCGCTCAAGCTGGCTGCCTCGGCTTCACAGCACCAGATAATGGAGGGAGAAGTGGAGGCTGACATGCAGCAAGAATTACCGTGTGTGTGTTGGAGAGATATTTTGTTTAATTCATTTACGAGACACTCGTGCCACACTGCTACATGCCAAACAGCTGTTCTTGGTACTTTGTAAAAATTAATCATCTCATAGTTGAAAAGTTAATTGTTGTTATATGTCTTCAGTACTGCCAATCTCTGGGATTTGGAGCCAAAAAAAAGCGTCACCATCATGATTGAGAAATGGAGTTACTGGCAGTAATGGAGCAAACCACAATTCTGTACTTGGACACAGAATTATTCCTGACAAGATCCTGGCTCCTAACTCGTCCTCCAAAATCGAATCTGCAGCTTCCACACGAAAGTGCCGCTCATTTCACCCCAAGTGTGCTCCAGCA
>NW_016837450.1:0-588 GCF_001698545.2 Rhinopithecus bieti | reverse complement strand
TACACGACTTCAAACTGTGCTACAATGCTACAGTTACCAAAACAGCATGGTACTCATACCAAAACAGAGATATAGACCAATGGAACATAACATATATTTCTGGTATCAGAAATAATACCATACATCTACAACCATCTGATCTTTGACAAACCTGACAAAACAAGAAATGGGGAAAGGATTCCCTATTTAATAAATGGTGCTGGGAAAAGTGGCTAGCCGTATGTAGAAAGCTGAAACTGGATCCCTTCCTTACACCTTACACAAAATTAATTCAAGATGGATTAAAGACTTAAATATCAGACCTAAAACCATAAAAACCCAGAAGAAAACCTAGGCAATACCATTCAGGACATAGGCATGGGCAAGGACTTCATGACTAAAACACCAAAAGCAATGGCAACAAAAGCCAAAATTGACAAATGGGATCTAATTAAACTAAATAGCTTCTGCACAGCAAAAGAAACCACCATCAGAGTCAACAGGCAACCTATGGAATGGGAGAAAATTTTGCAATCTTCCTATCTGACAAAGGGCTACTACCCACCATCTATAAAGAACTTAAACAAATTTACAAGAAAAAATCAAACA
>NW_016837449.1:0-839 GCF_001698545.2 Rhinopithecus bieti | reverse complement strand
CATGGGCTTGGCAGCACCCCACAGCGCCCTCAACCCGAAACCGCCACCCTCCCCACAGCCGCGCAGTGCAGCCCTGGATAGCACACTTAGCCCACCCCACTGCTGCCGGCAATACAGTCTGGGATAGTGCTCCCAACCGGCTCCCCGACAAGGGCACTGCAGCCCCGGTTAAGGCCCCCAACCCACCCCCCGGTGCAGGCAGCACAGCCCCAGATAGCACACCCAACCAGCCACCCAAGGCGGGCAGTGATGCCTGAGATAGGGCCCCCAAACTGTCCCAGGCCACAGGCAGTGCAGCCCTGGATAGCGCACTTACTCTGACGCCTTTCTATGCTCTGGCCAGCTGCAGTGTCTGTGGCTGCCACCAACCGCAGCGAGCAAAGCACGCCAGCGAGGCGAGTCAGCGAGGACAGCCACAGCCCCACAGGCTCCAGCCTCCAGCGTGCGGCAGCCAGCACCTCCTACTCCAAGCTGGGAACGGAGCAGCTACCAAGTCAGATACAGAAAAGGCTGGACTAGTGAGACTCGCCCACTTAACATGCTTTATATACCAAGATTATAAACTGCGTGTTCTGATTGGATATGAGAGGAAAAGGCTAGGCCTACTCTGATTGGACTTTATTTTCACATTCTGATTGGTTAGTCTAAGACTTGCTCTCATCCAATCAGAACGTGAAAATAACGTCCAATCAGAGTAGGCACAGCAGTTTTCTCTCATCCAATCAGAACATGAAGTCCAGGAACCTGGCCTGCCCAACCTCAGTATATAAGGCACACTAATGGGAGTCACGTCATTGTGGGCGCTGCTGTGTTAGTCCCTGCGTTTCCTCCACTCGCAG
>NW_016837448.1:0-3027 GCF_001698545.2 Rhinopithecus bieti | reverse complement strand
GCTCTTTCAGGCAAGCACAGTTACACACATTTCTATGTTATGTTAAGTAAAAATCTAGTAAATGGCAGGGCGCAGTGGCTCACACCTGTAATCCCAGCACTTTGGGATGCCGAGGCAGGCAGATCACGAGGTCAGGAGATGGAGACTACCCTGGCCAACATGGTGAAACTCCATCTCTACTAAAAATACAAAAATTAGGCGGGCATGGTGGTGGATGCCTGTAATCCCAGCTACTCAGGAGGCTGAGGCAGGAGAACCACTTGAACCAGGGAGTCGGAGGTTGCAGTGAGCTGAGATTGCGCCACTGCACTCCAACCTGGCGACAGAGCAAGCCTCCGTCTCAAAAAAAAAAAAACTAGTAAATGTAGTAAGTGATCAGGACAAAACTGGCTTCTCATCAGTAAATCAATCAATAGTGCTTATGAAGTATTCATACGTCTGCCTCTTCTTCTAGACTACACTAGGGGCTGGTTAACGCTCCTGTGTGCAACAGAACCTCAAACACACCATAACACACCTTTGGAGAATCCTTACAAGAATGCCAAGTTAACAATTATCTCTGACCACACTACCTCAGCAAAAAACCAAGAAGAAAAAATAAAGTATTCTTCAACCCTTTTCAGGGACAGAAAGCATCATTTCAAAAGTCCAAGAAGGGGAGGTAAGAATTTCAAAAGTGAAAGTTATCATGAAAGGCTATAAAAGCTGGAGATGAGTCTGAAAAACAAATGGAAAATGAGTCACTTCAGGGCCTCTCCCAGTCTCAAAGCCAATTAATTATTATATTAGTAAGAGTAATTTTAAGCCTTCCAATCCACTCACCCTAGCCACAGGCAACAGTAGCCTCTCCAAGTGTTAAGTGTTTTTTTTTCCAAGCCTGCAGGCGGGTGAGCTTTTCACATGGCAGCCCCTTAGCACTGGATGTGGACCTACCCTGTCTTTCACCAAGAAGCAAGCACTGTGCAGATCGCTGAGTCATAAAAACCACCTGCTCTTACCAGCCTCCTCTTCCTCTACAGCAAAACTTCTGACCTGAGACATGGAAGCAGATAAAAGCCTCTACATAAAATGTATCACTACAGCTAGAGGGCAGTTTTGCCTTTCTTCCATTCAATTATTCAGTCTCTCATGTTCCTAAGTGCCAGCCCAGAACCACGGAATGTGAAGAAACACAAAACTCACTCCTCTGCATCAGTGAATTGATTGTGTGTTGGGGATATAAGTCTGCATGTGACTGACAGGTCCCCAACGTGGTGCCAAGTCAATCTAAACCAGAGAGAATTTCTGGCTAGGCCAAGCAGAGATTTCCTGGATGAAGTCTCCAAAGATTGATTTCCTAAACATTAAACATCACTGGTTTTCCAAAACTGGTTTTCTTTTTTTTTTAAACCCTGTTGCCCAGGCTGGAGGGCAAGTGGTGCCATCTCCATTCACTGCAGCCTCGACCTCCCAGCTCCACTGATCTTCCCACCTCAGCCTCCTGAGGAGCTGGGACTACAGGTGTGCATGGCCACAACTGGCTAATTTTTGTACTTTTGTAGAGACGGGGTTTTGCTGTGTTCCTCAGGCTGGTCATGCGATCTGCCCACCTGGGCCTCGCAGAGTGCTGGGATTACAGGTGTGAGCCACCACACCCAGCCCACTGGTTTCCTTTACACCCGTTCTTTTCCCCCATCAGTCCTTATGAAGGCACCTGAAACAAGGAACTGCCCCCCTGACTTGAGAGCAGCAAAGCCTTGAGAGGGAACTTAGTTATTAAAACCCACCCCACACAAAATGCTTCTGAACGCCTTGGCTGACTTATCCTCACAATGTGCTGAGGTTAAGTATGATTCTCCATCTCCTGTGAACAGGAAAACGGAGGTTCAGAGGTTAAGTGATTTGCCCACGGTTCACTGCATGGGATAAAACTCGGCTGTCCCTGGCAGGTCCCAAAGTCACAGCCTTCAGGCTCCCACATCATGCTGCCTCCCTCACCGGGGCTCCACACTCTCAGCCCGGAAAACATGAATTTTAAGAAAACCATGACTTACGAAAAGCAGCCAATCCCAGCATTGGAACCAACAGGGCATAATTCCATCTGCTTCCATCACCACCATCCGCCCTGGAATTAGGCCGGATATTCCAATTTGGGGGATCATTTAGGTTATTCATGGAGATATACCTTGAAGTAAAGAATAAAAACGTTAACTAGTTTTATTCAAGAATTTTTTTTCAGTTTTAACTATGTGCTGCAAAGCACTGAGGCCCTACAGGATTCAAAGAAGGAAAAAACAAGCCCAGGGTCAGGCGTGGTGGCGCGCACCTGTAGTCCCAGCTACTCGGGAGGCTGAGGCAGGAGAATCGCTTGAACCTGGGAGGTGGAGGTTGCAGTGAGCTGAGGTCACACCACTGCACTCCAGCCTGGCAACAGAACGAGACTCCATCTCAAAAACAAACAAACAAACAAAAAACAAAAAAAAACCAAGAACTTAGATGAAAGTGACTCACAGTCTGGTTGGTGAAAGTGGAGAAAACAGACATGTCTTAAGCATCTGAAGTGCAGGTAGAATCAGGTAAGTTCTCTAGTACAAATATGTTTAAGTGTATGGCTGCTGGGATGGTTAATTTTGTATGTCAACTTGACTGTACCATGAGGTGCTCAGATACATGGTTAAGCATTATTTCTGGGTGTCTCTCTAAGGGAGTTTTTGGATGAGATTAGCATTTGAACCTTTAAACCAGTTCCTTACATCTCTCCCCTCTATTGGTTGTTCCTCTGGAGAACCCTCATACAGCTGTATCAAAGATACAGAATCAATTCGAAAAAACTGGGCTCACACCAGACTTTCATATGAGCTAGGGTTTGAAGAGTGAGCAGCATCCTGACAGGCAGAGAAAGAAGGAAAGGCTCTTCTGATCAGAAGGAAGACTGTGAGGAAGGCAGGGAGGGGTGATGTGGTGGCGAAGGTGCAAACAGTGCTAGAAGCTTCTCAGGTCTCCTGGTGTGGTGCTGATGAATGCAGAGATGACAGAGCTCTCTGCTTC
>NW_016837447.1:0-200 GCF_001698545.2 Rhinopithecus bieti | reverse complement strand
ATGAAAAGGATGGTGCACCTCTGTGAGATGAATTCACACATTACAAAGCAGTTTCTCAGAAAGCTGCTTTTGTTTTATCTGAGGATTTTTCCTTTGTCATTACAGGCTTCAATGCACTTCCAAATATCCAATTGCATATCTCACAAAAACAGTGTTATCACACTGCATAATCTAAAGAATGGTGTAACTATGTGAGATGA
>NW_016837446.1:0-2127 GCF_001698545.2 Rhinopithecus bieti | reverse complement strand
GCACCTCACTCTTGGTACCAATTTACTGTATTAGTCTGTTTTCATGCTGCTAATAAAGACATGTGTGAGACTGGGAAATTTATAAAGGTAAGAGGTTTAATGGACTCAGTTCCACATGGCTGGGGAGGCCTCACAATCATGGCTGAAGGTGAATGAGGAGCAAAGTCACATCTTCTATGGTGGCAGGCAAGAGAGCTTGTTTAGGGGAAGTGCCCTTTACAAAACCATCAGACCTCGTGAGACCTATTCATAATCATGAGCACAGCACAGGAAAGATCCATCCTCGTGATTCAATTACCTTCCATTGGGTCCCTCCCGTGACACATGGAAATTATGGGAGCTACAATTCAAGATGAGATTTAGGTAGGGATGCAGCCTAAACCATATCAGGGCCCATGTGAATGTATGTCCCCAGTTAGACATCTGTCTCAAGGTGGACATCGGGCCACAGATATATACCCTGGCCCCAAGGGGACACTTAAGCTCTGGGTGAATGCCCAGGCCACAGGTAAATACAAGGCCCAAGGTGGACATCAGGCCCCAGGTGGACCCCCCCACATCTCAAGTACACAACAGGCCTCCCCGCTGCCATCAACATCAGGCCCCAGGTGGAAACCCAGTCCCAGGTGGACACCAGGCACTTGATGAACACTAGGACCCATGTGGTCACCAGGCCACAGCTGGACACCTGTCCCCAGTGAACAGCAGACCCTAGGTGTATACCTCATCTCCAGGTGCATCAGGCATCGGGTTGACACACAGGTCCCAGCTGAAATCTGGCCCTCAGCTGAACATCAGATCCCAGGATGTCACCCAGGCCCCAGCTAAACACCAAGTATTAGGTGGACATCAGGCGCCAGGTGGACACCAGGCCTCAGGTGGATATCTAGGCCTTTGGGGAACATCAGGCCCTGGTGGATGCTGAGGCCCCATACAGATACATGGCCCTATGTGGACACCCAGGGTCCAGGCAGACATTAGATTCTAGATGACCTTAGTCACATATGGCTGAGTCTACCTAGGGCCAATGACTGGGGCCTAGGTATCCAGCTGGGGCCAGATGTCTATCTGGGGCCTGATGTCCACCTCAGGCCTGGATGTCCACCTGGGCCATTGTGTTCCTCTTGAGCCCAGTGTCCACCTGGAACCTGGGTATCACCCTGTGACCTGGGTGTCCACTTGCAGCCTGATGTGCATCTGGAGCCTGAGTTTCCAGCTAGGACCTAATGACCATCTGGGACCCAGGTACCCCCCTGGGGTATCTGGTTTCAGGTGTACACCAAGACCCTGGGTAGATACCAGGCCCCAGGTAAACTCAAAACCATATCTGAATATCAGGTCCCAGGTGACTGCCAGAGCCCCATGTGTACATTAGGCTCTATTAGACACTCGATTCCAGGTGGACATTGGCCCTGAGGTTGACACACACAGTCTAGGTGGATGAAAGGCCCCATGGGTATACTTGTGCTCCAGATGTTCATCAGTCCCCAGGTGAACATGAGATCACAGGTGGACACCAGGTCTCAGGTGCACATCTAGCCCTAGGTAAACCTCAGTTTTAAGTAAATAGCCAGTGGGCACACAGGTGCACAACAGGCCCAGGGTGGACTCAGGTCCTAGGTTGATAACCATATACCAGGTGGACAGCAGTCCCCAAGTGAACACCTGATTCAAGGTTGACATCAGGCCCCAGGTGTACACCAGGCCCCAAGTGAACACCAGGCCCTAGGTGAATACCTATGCCCCAAGTGGGCATCAGGTCCCAGGTGGACACCAGTCAGGAAAGATTCAAGCACTCAAGCCCCAAGCTGAACATCAGGACCCAGGTGGACACCAGTCAGGAAAGATTCCTAGGACCTCGGTGAACATCAAGCCAACAGTGAAAACCCAGGCCCCAAGTGGATACTAGGCCCCAGGTGTACATCAGGCCCCGAGAGGACATTGGAATCTATGTGCACATCAGGCTGCTGGTTGACCCCACATCTCCAGATGAACACCAGGCCAACTGGTGGATATCAGGTGGCATGAGAAGGACACTTAGGCCCCAGGTGGATACCCAGGCCCCAGTTGCACATCTGGCCACCCAGGCCCCAAGTGGACATCAAGCTTAAGGTGGACATCATGGCC
>NW_016837445.1:0-4004 GCF_001698545.2 Rhinopithecus bieti | reverse complement strand
ATCCCGTGGGATATCCTCACATAGCAGCCCTCAGCTGCCCTCTGTTTGCAAGGAAATAGCAATTTCCAATCCCTGACCAGTGCTGTTCCCCAGCAGAGGGCATGCCATTCCTACCAACTATGGTTACATTGTTGCTAAGGAAGCCAAACCTCCCCCTGGTAACTATGGGTTGACCATTGTTGCCAGAGAGGCTCCACCCCCCACCCCCCAGCACCGGTATTGCTAGGCAAGTAGTACGGCCATAGCTGTGGATTCTCTTGTGGCTGAGGAAGTATTGCCCCCGTGTTGCTAGGGAAATGGCACCCCCGGCAACCAGGAGTAGACTGCCCTTGTGTTCCTCGCAGCTGCAGTCAGCCTTCCCCCAGGGGCTTGGACTGCAGCTGGGGGAACAGCCTGTCGATGTAAATGATGAACTACTCCCTGCTAGGGTTGTCCCCTAGTCGTCACCAACTGCCATTCTGTTGTGGGGGTAGAGACACCCCCACGTGAATTTATTACCACTGCCCTAATAACCATGCTCTGACCTCCAGCTGTTAGAGAGAGGATGTCCGCCCAGTGAATTCAAGCAGGAATTGAAGGTTTTTCTAAATCTGCTCGGTCCCCACCCCTAAAGGATGGCTCCCCTCCCATCATCAGAGGCCACCAAGGCTTCATATGGGCCAACGTTTCCCATTGCTGGGGCTGTCGGCACAAGTGACGAGGGAACCACTGTATTGTTAGAGGTGACACTTCTCCAACAATCACTGCGACCAGGAAAAAGCCCCTTTCTAAAAGCCTTTCTAAACATCCTAGGCCTTGTTGCTAAGGAATGCCTTTTCCTTAGCAACAAAGATCATGGGGACCCCACTGGTGCCTGGAACATCTCTCTAGCAACCATGAAGCACCTTGTTATGAGGGATGATAATCACAACTTCTCTAGCAACTGCAGTGTCCGACGATTTAGAAGGGACCATCCTTGGAGGCTTCTCTGAATATACTGAGCTTGGTTGCTTAAAGGACTCATAGCTTAGCAACCATAGCCCTTCAAGGCTTTTCATGGCTGTGGCAGGCCCCATTAGGTACCAAAAGAAGAAGAAGCCCATTGTCAGTGAACTGTACCACCCGGCCCACCCATCGTCCTCCCCTACAGGCACCCTCTGGGCCACCCTCCCTTGTTGCCCTAGCAAGTCTGACAGCCAGAGAGCCATTGCCTGGCCAGGATCCCTTCCTTAGCATCCAGGGCTGGGACACTAGCAGGCATCGAGAGGGGGCCTGGCTGAGCTGCATGTCTGTCCCCCACCCTCATCCTCCACCCCCCAGTCCGGAGAAGGCGGCTTCCCTGGAGTATGACTACGAGACCATCCGCAACATCAACTGCTATGGCACAGATTTCTGCGTGCGGGTGCGCGATGGCATGCGGTACTGGAACATGACGGTGCAGTGGTGGCTGGCGCAGTATATCTACAAGAGCGCACCTGCCCGTTCCTATGTCCTGCGATGAGTGAGTCCCACCAGCCTCAGGTGACACTGCAGAACTACATCACCCAGCAAGCCCCAGGGTAGCCTGCAGCTTCCCTGGCTGGGCTCCTGCCCTGGAGTCTCATGGGAATTGTAGTTTGTTTAGCCTGGTTTTGCCCTGCCTCTGATTAGTGGCAGCATGCTGGTGTAAAACCATTCCCCCTCTCTGGGCCTCAGTTTCTACTTCTGTAAAGTCAGCCTCACTTGACAGAAGCAATGTACTGAGTCCTGTGGACTCAACAGCCAGCCTTCCTGGAATCTTGGCCATCCAGGTTATGGAGAAACCTTGAGGAGTTAGTTGACCTCTTAGTTGCCTCAAGTGTTAAATGGAGTTAATGCTATTTATTACTGGCTTCATAGGTAGATAGAAGGACTAAATGCGATAAAATGTGAAATGTATTTAATGTGAGGCCTGACAGGTACGTGCGTGCTACGTATTCGTTTTTATTGTTTTTCATTTTTCCAGTATTTCTTGAGTGGAGACTCTGTGCTTGATATTGTTATCTGTGCAGACTTTAGAAGCAGAAACTCAGGCCAGGCACGGCAGCTCATGCCTGGAATCCCAGCACTTTGGGAGGCCTAAGCGGGTGGATCATGAGGTCAGGAGTTCAAGACCAGCCTAACCAACATGGTGAAACCCTGTCTCTACTAAAAATGCAAAAATTAGCCAGACGTGTGGTGCGCACCTGTAATCCCAGCTACTTGTGAGGCTGAGGCAGGAGAATCGCTTGAACCCAGGAGGCAGAGGTTGCAATGACCCGAGATCATGCCACTGCACTCCACCCTGAGTGACAGAGCGAGACTTTGTCTCAAAAGAAAAAGGCCGGGCGTGGTGGCTCACGCCTGTAATCCCAACACTTTGGGGAGCCAAGGTGGGCGAATCACGAGGTCAGGATTGAGGCCATCCTTGTTAACATGGTGCAACCACATCTCTACTAAAAATACAAAAAATTACCTGGGCGTGGTGGTGCGCACCTGTAGTCCCAGCTACTACTTGGGAGGCTGAGGCAGGAGAATGGCTTGAACTCAGGAGGTGGAGGTTGCAGGGAGCCAGAATCTCGCCACTGCACTCCAGCCTGGGCAACAGAGCGAGACTCCATCTCAAAAAAAAAAAAGTAGAAACTCATAGCCAGGCGCGGTGGCTCACATCTGTAATCCCAGCAGTTTGGGAGGCCCAGGCAGGTGGATCACTTCGAGGTCAGGGCAATATGGTGAAGACCAGCCTGGGCAATATGGCGAAACCCCTTCTCTACTAAAAATACAGAAAATTAGCCGGGCATGGTGGCGGGCGCCTGTAATCCCAGCTACTCGGGAGGCTGAGGCAAGAGAATCACTTGAACCCAAGAGGCGGAGGTTGCAGTGAGCCGAGGTCACTTGGGCAACAGAGCAAAACTTCGTCTCAAAATAAAATAAAACAGGCCGGGTGCGGTGGCTCACGTCTGTAATCCCAGCACTTTGGGAGGCAGAGGTGGGCGGATCACAAGGTCAGGAGATCAAGACCATCCTGGCTAACATGGTGAAACCCCGTCTCTACTAAAATACAAAAAATTAGCCGGGCGTGGTGGCAGGCGCCTGTAGTCCCAGCTACTCGGGAGGCTGAGGCAGGAGAATAGCATGAACCCGGGAGGCGGAGCTTGCAGTGAGCCGAGATTGCGCCACTGCACTCCAGCCTGGGTGACAGAAAAGACTCTATCTCAAAAAAATAAAAAAGTAAAAAAGCAAAAATTAATTAATCAATTAAATTAAATTAAAGGTGGAAGGGGAAGACCCAGCAGGAGTAAGTTTTGGGAGTAAGAAGGATGAGGAAACAGGGTTTGGGTTTTAGTCTGATTGACTTTGAGGTGACTATTAGATTTCCAGCTGAAGTTATTGGATAGGTAATTATGTGATTCTGACGCTTAAGGGAAAAGTCACTCTTAAAAGGGGATGCTTGAGTGGCATCAGGTGTAAATTATACCTTTACAAATTATTATTATTATTATTATTTATTGTTATTATTTTTTTGATGCTCTGTCACCCAGGGTGAAGTGCAGTGGTGTGATCTCAGCTCACTGCAACCTCCATCTCCTGGGTTCAAGTGATTCTCATGCCAAGAGTAGACGCAGGGTTTCGCCATGTTGGCCAGGCTAGTCTCGAACTCTTGGCCTCAAGTGATCCGCCTGCCTCGGCCTCCCAAAGTGCTGGGATTACAAGCCTGAATCACCATGCCTGGCCAAGATTTTTTATTTTTTTTATTTTTTATTTTTTTTACTTTTTAAAAAATATAGAGAGATGAGGTCTTGCTGTTTTGACCAGGCTGTTCTCAAATTCCTGGCCCCAAGCAGTCCTCCCATCTCAGCCTCCCAAAGTGCTGGGATTACAAGTGTGAGCCACTGCATCTGGCCAGGTATATAGCCAGGTATATAGATGATACTTAAAGTTCTGGGGCTGAGGCCAGGTCAAAGCCCAGAGCACCCCAGTGTTTACACAAGTGCTTCTCAACTGGGGGCAGTTGTGCTGCTGCTGCA
>NW_016837444.1:0-3763 GCF_001698545.2 Rhinopithecus bieti | reverse complement strand
TATTTAATGTATAGAATACTGAAAAGATTTAGGTTTAGTATTCAATAATTCAATAGTACAGCTATTGAACCTATACTGACTTAAATTAAAAGCAATTTTTTAAAGCATGGGTTAAATGATTATACAAGGGAATGAATAGTATTATTTTTTTCTTTTTTTGAGACGGAGTCTCACTCTGTCCCCCTGGCTGGAGGGCAGTGGCGCGATCTCAGCTCACTGCAAGCTCCGCCTCCCGGGTTCCCGCCATTCTCCTGCCTCAGCCTCCCAAGTAGCTGGGACTACAGGCGCCCGCAACCGCGCCCAGCTAATTTTTTGTATTTTTAGTAGAGACGGGGTTTCACCGTGGTCTCCATCTCCTGACCTTGTGATCCGCCCGTCTCGGCCTCCCAAAGTGCTGTGATTACAGGCGTGAGCCACCGCGCCCGGCCAAGTAGTATTCTTTACATATAAAGCTTTTCTCTTAGTCGGTAGTATACATTATGTTAAGTTTTTATGCCTGTCTTTTCTCGAGTAGCTTATATTTTATGTAAAATAAGAAAATCTAAAAAAAGTGTTAACAAATTTTAAGTTGCTTTAATAAGAATTAATAAGGAACAAAAGAAGGACTGGTGAAGTCTTCACACAAAGGGATCAAAGCTTCTTTATACATGAAGAATTTGGTCTGAATCTCGAAAATAACTATTAAGTATTCGAAAAGCAATTTTTCCAAATACTAGTTGTTAAACAGTGTACAGTATTAGGAGTTTTCAAGACTCCACTGAATAAATTTCTACAGAGTTGTACACGACTAATAAGACTTTTACACCAACTACAAATATTATATTTCTACCTATTCACCAAAGCTCTTCGATAAAAACATTTAATATATATATTTTATTGTATTAGATAATTATTCAAACTACAATTCAAACATACTTGCTGTAATACAAATAAAAGTGAAAAATGTTATTACTGATCTGGATAATGCAATGAAACACACATCTAGAAAGTTTTCATTTCTTTTGATATTTTCACTTGTGAGGCTGGTTGCTTTGATCAAAATATAGAATATGTATATGTAATATATATGTATTTTTAGCAATTTATTGCATCACTTTACCTTATTCTACAAATGTAAACTGTATTCACAGACTTTGCTGAATACTTCATAAATATTTATTATTTATCAAAATGAGACTAGACCAAGAATTTGTGATGTGTTACTGTTATCCTTTACCATTCTATGTAGCCTACATTTTTTGGTTTTAATTACTTTTTTAGAATGTCATTTGGATACCTTCCAAACTAAACCACCAAAAAAATGGGTTTTGGCTACATTACCGATCTATTATAACCAAAGATGTTATTCAAAATATTGAACAACAAATATGACCTGGGAACAGATAATGCAGAGTGAAAAGTCATCCAATTAGGAATGAAACCATTTCTACAACCACTGTGGCCTTTCCAGTATGAACTTGCTGACAATCTGGCCTGATTTTAACAGCCTCATAAGATTATATGTTATAAAGAGACATAGAAAGGGATGTTACATTGAGAAGAAAACAGAAAAAACTAACAATCTTTTGTTTTCTTTTTAGATACAAGATTTTAGAAATAAAGTGGTTAAGAAACAACTAACTCAATTTTTATGGTTAATAGATACCCTATTTTCTATTGGAATTCCTGTTTTAATTATATATTTATTTACTTTTTACAAAGTGGATCATTATCATAAAAATACCATCTACTAGAATGCAATTAAAAGTACATTTAAAGCTTCATTAAAATCTTGCTGATATGAATTAAGCAGTTAACAATAGGCAACCTACAGAAACAAGAGCTATTAATGCGGTCATGAAAACAAAGTTCCAACAACTATCCACTAGAGAGCATGAGCCGGACTGTAGATTGTTTATTGTCAAAGACTTGACTGGCTAATAAATGCTGGCAATGTCTTGAGTGTGCTGGAATGCAGTGCAGCTGCTGCATTAGTCAGACTTTCCCTTTTCTGAATGCTATAATCCCTCCAATACTGCATTAAATATGTTTTCAATATTTATCTGGATAAAAATGTGCTGAATGTTGCAACAGTTTAATTCCGATGTTACACAGGAAATCTGGAAAAAAGAGAAGGTAACTTTATCTTTATTGTTAAAACCTAATGCTGTTTATTCTCTTATAATACATGAGAGTGCTCAAAAAGACTCGTGATCACTCTAAGGCAGACAAACACCAGCAGCATTGCAAGCATATATGAGGACTTAGTACTTGGCTGCAGGGAATTAACCGACCTCTTGCCATCCATGAAGATTTAAGTTCAGGCAGGCCTCCATGACTGAATGTCATGTAGTAGGTAATAAACAGCTTTAAGACTTGTTATACTCTATACAATCCAAATCTTGACAAGCCAGAAATAGAAATAATGTATTACCATGTCACATATTTTTATTAGATTTCTTGAATGATTGTCTAAACTATTGTTAGCCAATCTATTGAGTGGTAACTAAATAAATTAAATTTCCTCAGTAGACTCTGAGCCACTTGAGGTCTATGATTATCCTTTTTAAAAAATGTAACATCTCTATTGAGATATGATTCACATATTCATGCACCATACATTTCACACATTTAAAGTGTAAAATTCAATGCTTATGTTACATCCTCAGAGTTGTGCAACCATCACTGCAATCAATTTTACAATTTAGTCATTTTCCCGCTAGAAATCCTCATAGCCATTAACATTCATTCTTATTTCTCTCCCAACACTCCCAGTGCTACGCAAACACTAATCTACTCTCTATCTTTTTAGATTTGCCTATTCTGGTCATTTTAAATAAATGAAATCATACAGAATATGACCTCTTGTGAGTGGCTTCTTTCAGCACAATTTTTTCAAGGTTCATTCGTGTTGTAGTATGTAGCAATACCTCATTTCTTTCTATTGTCAAAATAAATTCCATTTTATGGATATATGGATATACTACATTTTATTTTTCTATTTATCACTTGATGGACATTTTGGCCATTTCCACTTTTGGACTATTACACGTAATGCTGCTGTGAACTTTTTTTGTACAAGGCTTTTTGTAGATATGTGGTTTTAATTCTTTTTATTCTATACATAGGAGTGGAGTTATTGGGTCATAAGATAACTATAAATTTAAACCTTTGAGGAATGGCTAGACCATGTCTAAAGTGCCTATACCAAATTACATTCCCAACAGTCATGTGTAAGGGCTCCAAACTTTCCACATCTTCCTAACATGTCTGTCATTTTAATAACAATCATACTGGTGGGTGTAAGTGGTATTGCATTATGGTTCGGATTTAGATTTCTCTGATGGCTAACAACATTGAGCATTTTTATGTGCTTAATGACTATTGGTATACCTTCTTTTAAGAAATGCCTGTTCAATTACAAGAAAAAAACAAACAACCCCATCAAAAAGTGGGCAAAGGGTATGAACAGACATTTCTCAAAAGAAGACATTCATACAGCCAACAGACACATGAAAAAAATGCTCATTATCACTCGCCATCAGAGAAATGCAAATCAAAACCACAATGAGATACCATCTCACACCAGTTAGAATGGCAGTCATTAAAAAATCAGGAAACAACAGGTGTTGGAGAGGATGTGGAGAAATAGGAACACTTTTACACTGTTGATGGGACTGTAAACTAGTTCAACCATTGTGGAAAACAGTGTGGCGATTCCTCAAGGATCTAGAACTAGAAATACCATTTGACCCAGCCATGCTATTACTGGGTATATACCTAA
>NW_016837443.1:0-2260 GCF_001698545.2 Rhinopithecus bieti | reverse complement strand
GTGGAGGAGGCGCCTGGGGTGAAGCCGGGTGGGGGATGGGAGGATCAAGGAGGAGGTCTGGGAGGCCAACCCAGGGATGGTGAGTTTGAGCCAAAGATGCATTGAAAACGGGAGTAGATGTCTGGGGAGTGACACACCATCACTATTTCAGGGAACATTGCCAGAGCGGACACCTGTGAGATGGTTTTGTACCTGGCCTGGCCCGTGGAGGGCCTGGAAATGGTCAGCAAGGACGGGCCAGAGGGGAGCCTGGGTCACTCAACGCTGTGCCACTGCTGTGGCTTGGAGCCACCAGTCCTGCATGGAACTCTGAGCAGGCAGGATCTGCCCTGACAGCCCATGGGGAAAGCAGCCACTGCCTGCAGAGAGGGATGGGACTGGGGCAGGAGACTTGATGTGAGTGGGGGCGTAGGGACAGTCAGAAAGTATTCCGGGGGTGTCAGGGTTGTCCCCACCTCCTACAGCTGAGACCACAGCAGTGTCACAGGCTTCAGGGTTCATGGGGTGAGTCAGGATTGACTGGACATGTGGAATAACCTGGAGACAGGAACGGCCTCTGGGAAGACGGGCTCCGAGTCCCCCTTTTGCTGAGCATGGCCTGTCCCTTTCAGGACCCGTTTGATGCAGCCGGGTACTACCAGCTGGTACTGGCAGCTGCCGTGCGCCTGGGCAACAAGAAGGCACAGCTGAAGATCTCCACGCGGCCGGCCACCATCTCCCACAACTTCCTCCTGGACCGCGAGAAGTCGCTCTTCTACCGGAAGGCCAGGACCTTCGCCACAGTGCTCAATGTCTGCAGGGTCAACCTGCCTCCACTGCCACTCTGCGGGTGGGCCCCCTGGTTGGCCCCAGCCACCCTCGCTGAGGACAGCATCCGAGGGAGTGGGTTTTGTGCGGGGAGGATGCTCTCCTGCCTCTCCTGGTGTCTCCCGTGGCTCATTTTCTGGGAAATAGAGGCATGAAAGCAGGAGTCAAATAGCAATAAAGGTTTTTTGTTGTTTTTGCAATGACTGTTTTTTTGCAATAACATACTGAAGTCCCCAGGGCATCCTTCCCTGTGTGCTTCCTGGGTGGTGTCTAGGGGCCAGCTCCTTCCCTGGTGGCAGCCCTCTGATCTTGGGGATGAGAAGGACCCTGAGTCCAACAGACCTGGGCCAGGTCACCATGAGTCTCGGTTTCCTCGGCGGCCAGAGGGGAGACGGTGGTGGAACTGCCTGGGCCGCTCCCTGCTCAGAGCTTTTGCTGTAGGTCTCCTGCCGCCCTTGCCTTTAACCTTCAGGCCACTGTGCCCGGATATGGGGCTGCTAGTGTCCCTGTCCGCCATTGAAGAAATAGAGGCACAGAGAGGTTAGGTAGGCATCTGGCCCACCTTCACGCAGCAGATGGGGCAGAGATGCAGAGCCCAGTACACTGACCACCACACCACCCTGCCACCTTGCAGCCAGGAAGGTGTGTCCCATTAGGACCCAAGGTCAGCTCCTGATCATCTCTTGTGGTGTCAGGAGAGCCACAGGCCAGTGAGGGTGGCCCCGGGGATCCCTCACTCAGTGTCCTCTGCTCCCAGACTTGGCTGGGCCCAGCCTGGTCAGCCCTGCGGGAAGTAAGATGCAGGGATCTACACAGACTGCCTGTGTAGACGCTGCTGCCCAGTGTTAAAAGCCTTATCTGGACTGCCCCCAGCCGTCCCCACATACTCCTCCCCTTCCGGCCCCCAGCCCTCATCCCAGTCCCAGGAATCCCAGGTTTTCCTTCTTGGAATCTCGGCCCCAGGGAACACGGCTCACACGGTCTCTTTGCCAGTTTACAGCAAGGAAACCGAGGTTCACACTGGGTGTCCCAAGTGATTCTCACATACACTGCACTCTCCCAGGCCCCTCTTTTAAACACTTTAAATGAGGTGACATTCACATCGCGTGTAATTAACTCAACGCGAACCATGTGGTGGCATTTGTGCACTCACAGTCCTGTGCAGCCACTCACGCCATCTGGTTTCAAAATGTATTCACCTCCCCAGAAGAAACCTCCCATCCTCACTAAAGTTACCCCTCCTTGGTATCCCCCAAGCCCCCCGTTTAATGGAAGGGAAACTGAGGCCCAGAGAGACTTGCCAGTGGGCAGAGCTCTGATAAGGAATCAGGCACCCATCTGCTGGTTCAGTACTGGGTTGGTTTTCCACCCAATAGAGGTGACAGAGCCGGGAGGTTCTGGGAGGGCCAGAGGGGAGCCCCATGCTTGCAGCCAGAGCCCTGCCCCGAGCCTG
>NW_016837442.1:0-1608 GCF_001698545.2 Rhinopithecus bieti | reverse complement strand
AGGGTGCCAGCCTGCACTGAGCAACTCCTTTCTGGAGTCCCGAGACACCTTACATCTTCACATCACCCAGGAAGGGTCGGGTGGGGCCGGTGTCTTACCATCTGCTTCACAGATGGAAACCCCAGCACAGGACAGGTGCAGTGGGGTGGGTCCCCAGCCAGCCAGACTGAGGCCTTGCTGGGTCAGGTCTGTCTCGAGGGGAGCTGCTGGGACTGGTGCTCCCTCTGCCCCCAGCCCTGCAGGGGTGGAAAGCTGGGACTGGCAGACTCAGACCTGGGGTGTCTCCACCCCTCTGCCCAGCAGGCGCCCACCCCTCCTTAGCATCGCACCGGCACCGCATCAGTACTCCTTATGGGCTCAGGGGCCAGGGCGCTCCAGGCCAGGAACTGAGATCTTGGGGGCCTTAGAACAACATGAGGCACTGGGGCAGCCCTAAGACCCCGCCCCGTATCCCCCACCACAGGCCTGGGGCTGCCCGGGAGGCCCCCGCCCAGTGCTGGCGACACCTGGTGGTCAGAAGCGGTCCCTGTGGCCTCCCAAGTCCCAGCCAGACAGGGAGGTGCCAGGTGTCAGGCCCAGAGGGACGCTGCTCACTGCTCAGGGGCTCACCTGGGATCCAGGGGACGGGCCTCCCAGGAGCCTTTCTCTTGGTCAAGCCTGCCGCCCACTCTGCCTGCCCAGGAGGAAGGAGAGGGCCAAGCAGTACCTGAAAGGCCAACGTTCACGGTTGGGGTCGAGGGGCAGAGGCCTCCTTCACCTCCTTCCCATGCACAGCTCTCTGGGCCTCATCGTCACCATGCTGTCAGCGCAGGCCAGCTTCCCACAGGGAGGCCCCCTCAGAATTCCCAAGGGCGGCTGTCTTTCCAAGGCCACACCCTCCTCCTTGTATAGGAGGCTCTGAACCCAGGGCCCAGAGGAGGGGGAGAGAAAGCCGGGCTGGATGGGGCCTGGAAGGCTGGCAGAGGCAGGGGTAAATGGGCATCCTTGCCAATTACCTCTAAAATGGGGTCCCCTTTAGTCTACACATGAGAGTGAGCCCTGGAATAGGGTGGATTAGGTGTGTCCTGGCTCAGCCTGCCACTCACTAGCTGCTGCACACACTACAGGCACATGGAAATGCACATGCAAATGCACACAGGCACACACACAGGCAGGCACGGGGACATGCACACTCAGGCATATGCCTGCACTGAGCAACTCCTTCCTGGAGGACACACACACACGCACACAGACATGCTTTGGCTGGCTCCTTCCTGTTTAGTTGGGATGCCTCCACCCCTTTAGGAACCCCTTGCCTCCCACCCCTGGCTGAGTCTGGGGCCTCCTGGGTCCTCCACAGGAGCCTGGGCCACCCTGTGTGGTCAGTGTTCACTCCCAGGTCCCTCAGATTGGGATCTAGGACATTAGGCTCAGCCATGCACCCAGCAGAGTCCAGTGTTCGACTGGGCGGGGGCTCGGGGCCTTCTCATGCCCCTGCTCCGTGTGGGGTGGGGCAGTGAGGGAATGGACTGCTGCATCTTGGACTTTGTCCTTGGCCCTGGCAGCCATCTTGAGATGGTCAAGGGGGACAGGTCAGGCACAAGTCTTAGGTCTCTTGGGTGACCCCAC
>NW_016837441.1:0-2973 GCF_001698545.2 Rhinopithecus bieti | reverse complement strand
CTCCCCAATGCAATCCCCCCCCCCTCCCCCTTCCCCATGATAGGCCCCAGTGTGTGATGTTCCCCTTCCCGAGTCCAAGTGATCTCATTGTTCAGTTCCCACCTATGAGTGAGAACAAGCGGTGTTTGGTTTTCTCTTCTTGTGATAGTTTGCTAAGAATGATGGTTTTCAGCTGCATCCATGTCCCTACAAAGGACGCAAACTCATCCTTTTTTATGGCTGCATAGTATTCCATGGTGTATATGTGCCACGTTTTCTTAATCCAGTCTGTCACAGATGGACATTTGGGTTGATTCCAAGTCTTTGCTATTGTGAACATTTTGATAAATGAAGTAAGAACAATAAATACGTCAAGGTTAAAAAAAACACGAATATGTGTCACTCAGAGATGTACACTATAGAGTTGCCATAGCCCTGTTCTGGTCTATTGTAGTAATTTTAGCAGTTTCTCCTTTAGTTTGAACAACTCCTCCATGTTTGCAGATGAGACTTTATCTATATTGTGTTTCTTCTCAGAGACTTTTTTTTTAATGTCCAAAGTGGAACTGATTGTGGGCTGAGGCATACAGACAAGTGATCTAGTGATTATTTTCCTTAGCTATGCCATCCTTAACAAATCTTGTTCTCATAATGATGCAGAAATAATTTCTTTCAATAACCAATTAAGGATTACTATATTGCCAGAAGATGGGGCATCATATTTTCCTGCTTCTTTGCCAGTTTAATACTTTTTTATTGAATGATGGACATTGTAAATGTTCTGTTGATATATATACCATTTTTTTTGTATTCCTTTAAAGAGTTGGACAGGCAAAGTAAGCAACTTGTAGGTAATCTTTATTCTTTAGAGGATTATTTTTAAGCTTTTAGAGTGTATCTAAAAGAGGCTTATTCGAGGTTAACCTTAGTCTTACTTTTAAGGGTGATATATCTGCTATCTCTCCTGAATGCCCTGCTTGGTCAACAAGATCTCTTCACTCAATCGGACCAGAATTCAATCATCTCCCAGATCTGAGCCCTGAGAACTGTTAAACTTATTGCTTCCTGGCAGTTGTTTTTTACCGAGCTTTATGGAGTCTCACCCAATGCATGCACATCTTGATATTCAACCAAAGACCCGAGGAACTCTGTTAAGATATCTGAAGATAATTCTGTGCATAGCTCTCTCTTCTCCAACACTCTTTCCCATTAACCCTACTGCACCAGCCTCCCAAACCCTGCTGTTCCTTACCTCAGTGAGAGCATCAGGCTTGGTTGGGTTCCTCCTCCTTTAGGCAGAAAGCTAGGGATATTTCAAGGATTATCTCTTTTCTTTCTCTTCTTTCAAGAATTGCATTCTGAGGCTGCTTATTGTCCAATGTCTGCATGTAATTGCTTCATATGTTTTGTTCACTTTCCCAGTTGTTTATAGAGAAAAGCAAATCTGAAAGTCAGCTACTCCATCAAGGATGGAAACAGAAGCACTAACCAGTACAATTAAAAGTTAACTAAGAATTAGTTTTTCTTGAATTATGGATGAAGCTTCTGATTTTTCTGAAGTGATTTTTATAATTCAAGATGTATTCCAAATATGATACAAATATGCATCAACTCTAGCTTATAGACCAAACTCCTTAGTAATGATTCTTTGCCTCTTCATTTTAAAGGATACATGAATTGGCTTCTTTCTCCTGTGAAAGACAGTCAAAACTTTTTGCTTTTCTTTTTAACAGAAGGCTGATTGTTAGCATTAAAATAGATATTGATTGAACTCACTAAGTATTTCCCTGAGAAAACTATCAATGAATTGACAAAACTAGAACCATGTTAAAAATATGCATGTACAACTCAGAGAACAGATGGAATAAATAACAGGAATTTAGAAACAATTTTTTTAAATCCTTGGTGAATGTGAATGTTTTTCTCATGCTTCAGAATTGCCAATCATACTCTCTAAATCACAGTAATATTGAATTTAAAACAAAATCTGGTTTGCATATCTTTACTATCTGATATGACACAGTGTAGTTAACATGACATTTATAAAAACAAACGTCCTATTAAATAGATTGTATTAGTCATCCAGATAGCATTTACCTATTTCCTGAAATACTGAAGGAGAGTAAGAGAGAGGAAATGGTGTAAAAAGATAGCTTGGGTATTTCTGGATACTATAGACCTACCATTATACTACTATACTCATGGTGTTAGTGTTAACTCAGAAGGCTTTATCAACTGTGTGTACTTGATTATCCAGTTGACTCTAGAGGTACTAGATGGTTATTATTATTATTTTGAAACAGGGACTCACTCCATCACCCAGGCCAGAGTGCAGTGGTGTGATCACAGCTCACTGCAGTCTCGATATCCTGGGCTCAAGTGGTCCTCCCACCTCAGCCTCCCAAGTAGCTGGAACTACAGGGGCACACCACCACAGCTGGCTAATTTTTAAAATTTTTTTCTAGAGCAAGTATTTCACCATGTTGTCCAGGCTGATCTCAAACTACTGAGCTCAAGTGATCCACCAGCCTCGGTCTCCCAAAGGCCACCTGGGATTACAGGCATAAGCCACCATGCCCAGCCGTTTTCTCATATTCTTAATATTTTCCCAAGTAACCCTATTCAGGACTTTCTATCATATTGAGGCTAAGAATGGAAGATCCTTATTAAATTGACAAAATGTTGATAATTGTTGAAGGTAGGTAATGGATTCAAGGGGATACTTTCCTGTCTTCCTTAACATCAGACTTCTGGTTTATCTTTCTCTGATTTGCACCCTGGCTTCAGCCTCAAGGGGTATTCTTTCTCCAGTGAGGCCTTTTGTCAACTTGGCTTCCTAGTCCTTTCACCTACAGAGCTATAGTCATCTTTTAACTCCATTTATCTCTGTTGACAATTCCTGTCTTACAGTTCTTTCTCTTCCACTTATCTCAGTATTCTGAACCTAGAAAATGCTATTGCCATGAACTCCTTATTTCCTCTTGGAGTGCCTCT
>NW_016837440.1:0-4028 GCF_001698545.2 Rhinopithecus bieti | reverse complement strand
ATTTATACACACATATATATAATATTATATATAATTTTGAGATAGGGTCTTGCTGTGTTGCCCAGGCTGGAGTGCAGTGGCACAAACACATCACTGCAGCCTCAACTCCCAGGCTCAAGCAATCCTCCTGCCTCAGCATCCAAAGTAGCTGGGACTATAGGCACCTGCCACCACATCTGGCTAATTTCTGTATTTTTTGTAGAGATGAGGTCTTGCTGTATTACCCAGGCTGGTCTCAAACTCAAGCGATTCCCCTGCCTTGGTTCCCCAAAGTGCTGGGGTTACAGGCATGCGCCATGATGCCCAGCCCGTTTGGGGATTTTATGGAGGGTCCAATATGTAGACCCGATCAAGTCACTGGCTATCAGTTATTGAACTCAAGCTCCAGCCCCTCTTTCTTCCTGGGAGGTTGGACTGGAGCTGAAAGTCCCAATCCTCTAATCTCCTGGTTGGTTCGCTGGCAACCAGCTCCAGGAGGAAGCTATCAAGGGCCCCTCCCCTGGCCCCCAGTCATCTCATCATACAAAAGCCAGTCATTACCCCGAGAGTCCACAGCTTTTGAAGCTTTTGGGGCAAGAACCAGAAAATGGCTGCGTGCAGTGACTCACCCCTGTGATCCCAGCACTTTGGGAGGCCAAGGTGGGCGGATCACTTGAGGTCACGAGTTCGAGACCAGCGTGGACAAGCTGGTGAAACCCTGTCTCTACTAAAAATACAAAAATTAGCCAGGCGTGGTGGTGCATGCTTGTAATCCCAGCTATTCGGGAGGCTGAGGCAAGAGGATCACTTGAATCCAGGAGGCAGAGGCTGCAGTGAGCTGAGATCATACCACTCCACTCCAGCCTGGGCAACAGTGAGACCCCATGTAAAAAAAAATAAAAAACTAGAAACTAAGACCAAATATTAGAACCAAAGATGCTCCCATTACCCCATTACTCAGGAAGTTAGAAAGGCTTCAGGTGCTCTGCCAGGAGCAGAGACCAAATACTCATTCCTTTTTATGTCACAGATGCCCTTAGGAAATTATAGGCTTGTCCGGAAAGCACTTGGCCCTGATGCATTCTGGCAGCTACAGAACACAGGATAGAGAGAGCAGCTCGGGAAGGAGCAGAGGGACCTCATAAGTTACCTTGCTTCCAGTTCGTCATCTTCCATCTTCCGCCGCTGGGCCCGTGCTGTGCTGCGTAACCTGTCTTCCCTTATTTTCTCCTTGATAGCTTCTTCACGTTTATACGCGTGAAAGAGCGTGTTCACAAAGAAGACGTACATATTATTGACCCACGTGTTGAACTCTTCCTTTTGATCATCCTTGGGTCTCTCATATTTCTCTGGAATAGAGTTTCATGAAGCTGAACATGAATACAAACCTGCTGTAAACTGGGAGTCTGTGTGCTTTTTCTCGTTCTGGCCTCCCTGCGGTGGGCCCCCTTCTCCTTGGCCAGGAGAGGGGAGAGGAGAAAGGACGCTGCTCCCATGACTGCCTGGAACAAGGCAGGGGCTCAGCAGACCCAGGCTGGCATTATCAGCCTTCCCTTTGAGTTTCCTGCTACCTCGTTTTTTTTTTTTTTTTTTTTGGAGACAGAGTCTCACTCTGTCGCCCAGGCTGGAGTGCAGTGGTGTGATCTCAGCTCACTGCAACCTCCACCTCCTGCATTCAAGTGATTCTCATGCCTCAGCCTCCCGAGCTCCCGAGTAGCTACAGGCATGCACCATCACACTCGGCTAATATTTGTATTTTTAGTAGAGATGGGGTTTCACCATGTTGGCCTGACTGGTCTGGAACTCTTAACCTCAGGTGATCCACCCACCTCAGCCTCCCAAAGTGCTGGGATTACAGGCATGAGCCACTGCGCCTGGCCACCTCTTTTTGTTCTAAATATCTTAAGAATTTGGGTTTTCTGATATTTTAATTTTCCATGTTTCAAGAATAATAAACCCTTGTTTCTTGCTTTTTTTTTTGGAGACAAGGTCTCACTCTACTGCCCAGGCTGGAGTACAGTGGCGTGACCATGGCTCACCGAAGGCTGGAGGAACTCCTGGGCTCAAGTGATCCTCCCATCTTAGCCTCCCTGATAGCTGAGAATAGAGCAATGCACCACAAGGCTAATTTTTTTAGTTGTGAGACAAGATCTCACTCTATCATCCAGGCTGGAGTGCAGAGGCACCATCATGGATCACTGCGGCCTCCATCGCCTAGGCTCAAGTGATCCTCCCACCTCAGCCTCCCAAGTAGCTGGGACCACGGTCACGTGCCACCACACCCAGCTAATTACTGTTTTTGTTGTAGAGACAAGGTTTCGCTATGTTGCCCATGGTCTCAAACTCCTAAGCTCTAGTGATCCTCCCATCTCGGCCTCCCAAAGTGCTGGGATTACAGGCGTGAGCCACCGCACCGGGCCTAGGTCTTGGGGACAAAATATTCGACATCTTGTATTTATTCAGAGTTTGAAACCCCTTTAAGACAAGGATAGCTATGTACCGGAGTGAATCCTCTCTCCTAGAGAACTAGACAACCGGTCACTCTCACAAAAGGAATTTCCTAGTGGTTAGAGTTATCCCTCTCTATCTTTCTTGTCTAGGCTAAAGAATCTCTAAATCTTAAACTACCATAATTTTTTCCATCTTTTTAAGCAATTTCGGTTATCCAGGTCACTTGGAAGAATTTAAAATTCAGAAATCAAATGATACGCAATCCAGGACTCTAAGGTCGGAACACGAGTGAATCCTGCCTCAGCCTCCCAAGCTGCTGGGATTACAGAAGTGTGCCACCATACCTGGTGAATTTTGATTTTTTTTGCAGAGACAGGGGCTTGCTATGTTGCCCAGGCTGGTCTCAGACTCCTGGGCACAAGTGATCCTCCTGCCGTGGCCTCCCAGAGTTCTGGGCTTACAGCTGTGAGCCACTGCACCTGGCGGCAACATTGTCTTATGTTCATTCATGAACTCTCAACTAGACACCTACAAGCAGGAGGACAGTAAGTCACGGCTGCCACATGCAATAATCAGATGAAATGGTACTGGAAGAGATGCCACGTGGGTCAAGGGGGCCCTTGACAGGAGACAGGGCAGGAGCCACAGGCCTGGTGAATGGCACACCGGACTTAAGGAATGACCAGAAAGATCCAGGGCAAAATCCAGTTGGAGCTGGGACTAGAGATCATCAGATCAACAGGAAAGCACATTAGCTGGGGTTCCACTTCCACTTCTATTTCTGTTCCACGAACTGCGCATCTTGTTACAGCACTGCAGGAACGCCCTGTCTCTGCTGGGACGCCGAGCTCTGCAGGAGAAAATGACACAACCCACAGACTCCCACCAGACGGAGAAGAACCTGGGACATCGAGGGGTCGCAGAGGCCAAATGCAAAGAGTATTTCAAGAAGCTGACGGTTTCCTGACTATGGAGAGATCGGTTCAAGTGACAGCAGGATTCCCGGGGGTGGCAACATGAAGGCACTGCTGATGAAGAGGGGCCTTCAGTGACCTGGGGAGGGCAGTGCCATGTGGAGCAAGCTAAGAAGACACAGGAGAGGTCCTGGAGAAGGTGTGGCATGTATACAGCTCCCTAAGATGCATCAGCAAAGGGAGCAGGGAAGGAAAGTGGGATCTAGAGGGGAAGGTAAGGGAAGAGATTTTCCTTTCCTTTTTTTTTTTTTTGAGACAAGAGTCTCACTCTGTCGCCCAGGCTGGAGTGCAGTGGTGTGGTCTCAGCTCACTCTGTCGCCCAGGCTGCAGTGCAGTGGCATGGTCTCAGCTCACTGCAACCTCTGCCTCCGGGGTCCAAGCAGTTCTCCCACCTCAGCCTCCCGAGTAGCTGGGACTACAGGCATGCGCCACCACACCCGGCTAGTTTTTTTATTTTTAGTAGAGATGGGGTTTCACTATGTTGGCCGTGCTGGTCTCGAACTCCTGACCTCGGGATCCACCCGCCTCGGCCTCCCAAAGTGCTGGGATTACAGGCATGAGCCACGGCGCACGGCCAAGAGAAGAGATTTTCCTAACTGGGCATACAGAGCACATGTGTGCCAA
>NW_016837439.1:0-1631 GCF_001698545.2 Rhinopithecus bieti | reverse complement strand
ACTCCCTCAGACCCTGGGAGAAGTGTGTGGTCATCCCTTCCCTCCTCCACTCCCTCAGACCCTGGGAGAAGTGTGTGGTCATCCCTTCCCTCCTCCACTCCCTCAGACCCTGGGAGAAGTGTGTGGTCATCCCTCCTCTCCTCCACTCCCTCAGACTCTGGGAGAAGTGAGTGGTCATCCCTCCTCTCCTCCACTCCCTCAGACCCTCATTCAGGAAGGTCTTGAATTGCGTTCGGTTCCTCTGGGAGTCACAACGCCTCTCATCTCTGTCAGGTAAACCCCGTCCACTCTGGAGGACCCTTCTGATGTCTCTCACTTCGCACCTCTCCCTAAATTACCTGTACCACTCCTAAAGTTAGGACCGAAACCCACTCCCACCATCTCAAACAGAAAGAGAACAAACAGATTACCCCAGTAAACCAAAGTCTGGAGGTGGGCTGGCATCAGGGCTGGGTGCGTCAGCAGCTCCCAGGGTTCCAGGGATCTAGGGTATCGTAGAAGTGGGAAGCGTCCTTCCTGACACAATGAACTCGCTACGGTGGCTCCCTGTCACCCATCTCTGGGCTAGCCCCAGGGAGGAAAATAGGGAATGAAGAACTCACCTCTGTTCCCATTTAGTCGTCGAAAAGGGCAACGCATACCTGCATAAGATGCTGACACTTTGCTATTGTGAACCAACACAAATGCCCATCAGTGATGGACTGGATAAAGAAAACGTGGCACATAGACACCATGGAATACTATGCAGCCATGAAAAGGATGAGTTCGTGTCCTTTGCAGGAACATGGGTGAAGCTGGAAACTATAATTCTCAGCCAACTAACACAGGAACAGAAAACCAAACACTGCATGTTCTCACTCATAAGTGGGAGTTGAACAATGAGAACACATGGACACAGGGAGGGGAACATCACACACCAGGGCCTGTTGGGGGGTGAGGACTAGGCGAGGGAGAGCATTAAGACACATACCGAATGCACATGGGGCTTAAAATCTAGACTTGGAACCAACCCAAATGTCCATCAATGAGACTGGATGAAGAAAATGTGGCACATAGACACCATGGAATACTACGCAGCCATGAAAAGGATGAGTTCCTGTGCTTTGCAGGGACATGGGTGAAGCTGGAAACCATCATTCTCAGCAAATTAACACAAGAACAGAAAACCAAACACCGCATGTTCTCACTCATAAGTGGGAGTTGAACAATAAGGACACATGGACACAGGGAGGGGAACATCACACACCGGGGCCCGTAGGGGTTGTGGGGCAGGGGAGGGAGAGCATTAGGAGAAATACCTAATGTAGATGACAGGTTGATGGGTGCAGCAAACCACCATGGCACATGGATACCTGTGTCACAAACCTGCGCGTTCTGCACAGGTACCCAGAACTTAAAGTATAATAAATAATCAAAAGTTAAAAGAAAAAAAGATGCTGAGAAAGACCAGCAAGATCCACCGTGATACCTGTGACCCTGGCTTCTGTTTTCAGGAGATCCAGCTTCCTGTGTTTGCAGAATGCACCTGACTCTAACCTTCTGCTTCCTCTTCCACCTGACAGAGGCCCTTGTCTCTGCCACCGTAGTCCCAGCACTGCCTTCCACAGCCACACCTATCCAAGCACTAGGCA
>NW_016837438.1:0-591 GCF_001698545.2 Rhinopithecus bieti | reverse complement strand
GCTAACACTCTTTTGTGTAATCTGCAAAGTGAGATTTGGGAGCCCATAGGGCCCGTGGTGAAAAAGGAAATATCCTCAGATAATAACTGGAGAGAAGCTTACTGAGAGATTGCTTTCTGAAGTGTGACTTCATCACACATAGTTCCACCCTTCCCTTCTTGGAACTGTTTGCCAACCCTGTTATCTTGTGTTCTGCAATGTGATATTTAGGAGCGCATTGAAGGCTATGGTGAAAAAGGAAATATCCTCAGATCAAAACTGGAAAGAAACCTTCTGAGAAACTGCATTTCGATGTGTGAATGCAACTCACAGAGTTACACGTTTGTCTTCAGTGTTCAGTTTGCTAACACAGATTTCTGGAAATCTGCAATGGGATACTTGTGAACGCAACGAAGCTTGCGGTGACAAAGGAAATATCCTCAGAGAAATACTAGGTATAGGCTTTGTTAGAAACTTCTTGTTGATGTGCGAATTCATCACAAATGTTACACCTACGTTTCGTACAGCAGTCCATTATCACTGTTTTTGAGAAAGCAGAGAAGGACATCTTTGGATCGTATTGAGGACTACACTGATAAAGGAAATATCATC
>NW_016837437.1:0-957 GCF_001698545.2 Rhinopithecus bieti | reverse complement strand
TGAAAGGCCAACGTGCACGGTTGGGGTCGAGGGGCAGAGACCTCCTTCACCTCCTTCCCATGCACAGCTCTTTGGGCCTCATCGTCACCATGCTGTCAGCGTAGGCCAGCTTCCCACAGGGAGGCCCCCTCAGAATTCCCAAGGGAGGCTGTCTTTCCAAGGCCACGCCCTCCTCCTTGTATAGGAGGCTCTGGACCCAGGGCCCAGAGGAGGGGGAGAGAAAGCCGGGCTGGATGGGGCCTGGAAGGCTGGCAGAGGCAGGGGTAAATAGGCATCCTTGCCGATTGCCTCTAAAATGGGGTCCCCTTTAGTCTACACATGAGAGTGAGCCCTGGAATAGGGTGGATTAGTTGTGTCCTGACTGAGCCTGCCACTCAGTAGCTGCTGTACACACTAGAGGCACATGGAAATGCACAGGCAAATGCACACAGGCACACACAGGCATAGGGACATGCACACTCAGGCATATGCCTGCCTGCACTGAGCAACTCCTTCCTGGAGGACGACACACACAGGCGCACGCACACACAGGCACACAAACACGCACACGCAGAGACATGCTTTGGCTGGCTCCTTCCTGTTTAGTTGGGATGCCTCCACCCCTTTAGGAACCCCTTGCCTCCCACCCCTGGCTGAGTCTGGGGCCTCCTGGGTCCCCCACAGGATCCTGCGTTTCCCTCTGCCACAGCCTGGGCCACCCTGTGTGGTCAGTGTTCACTCCCAGGTCCCTCAGATTGGGAGCTAGGACATTAGGCTCAGCCATGTACCCAGCACAGAGTCCGGTGTTCGACTGGGCGGGGGCTCGGGGCCTTCTCACGCCCCTGCTCCGTGTGGGGTGGGGCAGTGAGGGAATGGACGGCTGCATCTTGGACTTTGTCCTTGGCCCTGGGAGCCATCTTGAGATGGTCAAGGGGGACAGGTCAGGTACAAGTCTTAGGTCTCTTGGGTGACCCCGAT
>NW_016837436.1:0-807 GCF_001698545.2 Rhinopithecus bieti | reverse complement strand
AACGGCATGACATCTACAGTTAATACCTAAGCATCGTATACTTGAAAATTGCTGTAAGTGTAGATCTCGGACGTCGCCTCATCACAATAAAATATGTATGTGAGGAAATGAGTATGCTAATCAGCCGGATTTTGTCATTCCACAATGTATACGTATATGAAACCTCATGTTGAACGCCATAAACATATGTAATGTCTACTTTCAACTTAAAATTAAAATTTAAAATTTAAGTAAATTACGAAAATTTAAAGAAATAACGCACAACAACAACCGAGACCTTTATTTATGAAATCTCCACAGAAGGAGTCTACGTTGTAAAGGAAAATAAAATTCCAGCAACGGTAAAATCATTCAGAAATGAACTACTTCAGCGCTTTCCTCAATTTGTCTGACAGAGTGGAAATCCAGTTCTTCACTAAGTCATTGTTCTGAAACAGGGTGAGTTTGTATATACGTGTGTGGGGGCTCCCATATGCAAATTAAATTAACGGTAATGTAAGCATTCAAATTATCAGTTTACTTGAGTTAGGTACACATACACACACACACACACACACGCACACACACACACCGCCCCCTCCCACTGCAAACTGACACAGAGGCATAAATTCAGCCACTCCACCAAAACTAGCTACTTAGTGTCTCATCTCTCATTGAAGATTCGCACTGGAGACAGGGATTTAGAGAGGCCTGATGGTTCATTCTCTCCTGGAGCCCGGTTGGAAGTTGCCTGACTGCTTCAGACATTGTAATTGGTTGGTCTGTGTGGAAGAATCCACTTTGACTCTCACCATACACACTCCTGGG
>NW_016837435.1:0-617 GCF_001698545.2 Rhinopithecus bieti | reverse complement strand
ATGGCCTACCACCGGCTGGCCGCCCTGCACCACCGGCTGGGCCGTGGCAAGCTGGTGGAGCGCTTCTACCTCAAGGCCCTGTAGCTCTGCAACTCGCTGCTGGAGTTCGACGAGGAGACCCTCTACTCCGTGAAGGTGTACCTGGTGCTCGGTGACATCATCTTCTACGACCTGAAGGTGGGTGGGGAGGGTCAGGGCTCTGGGTGTTCCCGGCCCCCTTGGAGTGGGATCTCCACAGACCCCAGGGGTCTGGGTTCCAGCCTTCCTTAGGAATGGCCCAGTGGCCTCCCTGGAGCTCTGCACCTGGCTGGAGGAGCCGGCAAGGTTAGCTACAACCCAGCTCCCAAACTGGCCAGTCCCCACCCTCAAGAACTCAGTCTCAGCCAGGGAGGCTGACACATGAATGGGCAATGGTGGCCTCTGGGTAAAGGGGGATTGTAGTCAGGGGGCCCTCCTGGAGGAGGTGACACCAAAGCTGAGTGTTGTCAAGTGTCAAGTTGCATTTAATAAAAACGGGGTCGGGAGAAGGACATTTCAGAGGACAGCATCGTCCTCACATTGAATCCACATTGCAAGATGCAACCCAAAACCCGGCGCCTCCTCTAGGAAGCCTGCCC
>NW_016837434.1:0-591 GCF_001698545.2 Rhinopithecus bieti | reverse complement strand
ATCCCTTCGCAGAAACCTCAAAGACCGACATCAAACTGGGAAACGTAGAGAAAGCTTTAACACTCTTAAAAGAATGGACATGTCAGAGAGCAGTTTCTTTGAGTGCTTCTTTCTGTTTTTTATTGGACGCCATTTCACTTTTGCCGTAGTCTTCAATGTGATCTGAATATCACTCTTTTGGTTTTACAGGAACAGTGTTCAAACTGTACCTTATGAGAAGAAAGTTGTAACTCCCTGAGTGGAATGCACACGTCACGAAGCAGTTTCTCAGAAAGCTTCTCTCCAGTTTTTATCTGACTATATTTCCTACTTCACCATAGGTCCGAATGTGATCCCAAATATCCCTTCACGGATCCCTGCACGAGGGAGTTTCGAAGCTGTGTAATGTAAAGAAAGCTTCATCTATGTGAGATGAATAAACATAGCAAAAAGCAGATTCACAGAACGCTTCTTTCCAGTTTTTATCTGAAGATATTTCCTTTTTCACCGTAGGTTTGAATCTCTTCCCGAATATCCCTTCGTGGATCTGTCCATGACAGTTTCCAAGCTGTGCAATGTAAAGAAAGCGTTATCTATGTGAATTTATTACAT
>NW_016837433.1:0-2811 GCF_001698545.2 Rhinopithecus bieti | reverse complement strand
ATTTTTACAGTTTGAAACTTTCATAAAATTATTTACAGATATAATTTTAATATATCTGTAAATACTTTATTTTAATATATCTGTATATATAAATACATATATTTACAGAAACTTTCATAAAATTATTTACAGATATAAATTTACAGATATAATTTCATATAATTATTTACAGATATAAATATAATTTATAGATATTATTTACAGGTATAATTATTTACAGGTATAATTAATTACTGATATAATTACAGATATAATTTACAGATATAAGGGACTGCAATATAGCACCATCTAAATTTAAGGTTTGAGAGAATTTAGTGTAGGATACAAATTATGTGCTTTACTTCTGGTGAGGACCTATGGATACCCTTCTTTTCAACAAACAAACAAAGATACATTAAGCATAATGCAGTGACCATGCTTTGAAGCAACCTGCTGCATTTCATTTAAGCCATGCTCAAATGCACTGTATTTCTTTTAAGAGGAAGATAAATATTAAGATTGTAATTGTAAAGATTTTTCTTCCCCTGAGAGTGTTTGCTGTGAACTTCTATTGATTTCTGGAGTGATTCTGCAGAAAAAATATACCACTATCTATAGCAAATAAAGTTAGGATATTTGGTTTTAGAGATACATATATATTCTCCTTAAGACTTTTTGCCCCCAAATTAGTTATTCATTTTTCTTCAAGACTCTGCTTTGGGCAAATAATCTCATTATGGCCTCAGCCAATGAATGTAACTCATTTTCTTTAAATGCTATTTTGCCATTACGGTCATAATTCTCAATTAATTTTAACTTCCCTCCTTGACTGTTCTTTTCAAGAGGTATATATGATCAAGAAGATGCCTAATGACTGAAAAAAATTGTTAGATGTGGAAACTCCAGGTGAAACTGACTTTAATAGTCCTGGAGAGTGGCACTATTCTGAGCAGGTAAAGTGATGTGGAAGATTTGAAGAAACTTACCTTGTGCCAAAAAACTTTGTACACATTTTGTACACATTTCAGTATTTGTTGCTTAGCATTTCACTGTTAGAAACTGAGATTCATTCTGTAAGCTCTGGTTAGAAGTAAATATCCTTGAATAAAGTGGAGTTCATTCAGTTAGAAAATGTTCATTTTGTATCCCTAGTATATGTCAACCACAGAAACTCTCACATATTTATTTTGTCTTCTAACTATACTCTGTATTATTATGATAATTTCAGATGGCAAAAATTAAGGCACAGAATATATAGAGTTATGATCAAAGGGGACAACTAGTACGTACCCAAGACACAATTTAAATTACGATCTGTTTATGTTTTAAACCCAAACTCTTTCTATACTATAATAGATGAGTCTTTGGAGCAAGAGGGTTAATTAATTCAAAGAAGCAAATAAGCTGATTCTGGTTGAAAAGATGGAAATTAGAGCACCAAGGACATTGGTTTAAATAATCCCGGCAGCTGGTGAGAGGTAGATCAAAAGACAGTGCTTAATCAAATTCTCTTGACTCTATTGGTAAAATTTCAGAGACCATTTAGTCCATCATGCCTTCTTTGCTAAATGAGAATCTAAATTATACACCTCAGAAGGTGAGAGGTGTTGTTCTTAGTTTCCCTTGTTAGAGAGATTGAGCAGGGTAGAGAGAAATCCAAAATCCTTTGGCAATAAGAAATAGGGAATAAGAGTTCAATTCACAGAATGTGAATTCTGTTGCAAAGAAAGCACTTTTGGGGGTGCTCAGAGTGAAAATGTAACAGAGAAACTGCCCATTTTGTTTGCTCTTAAACTGAGAGTATAATTTTATTCAAGCTAAGTTTTTCTGTGAGAAATTGTGAACTCATCAGTTTTATCTTATTTTTAGAAATACTGTACTTTCCATTATTTCTATGATAACTTTAAAGTATATTACAACATTGTCACTAATGTTTTTACGGTGTGAAAAAAAGGTTGTTGTTTCCATAGATAATGTAGAATGCATTTAGGCATTTTGGAGGAAACTCTTTTAACTTGAAATTTTGATACTTCCGAGTAGTTTATATAAAAAAAGTGATTGTCCTTTCATAATTCTATGTGACAGAATTGCACATAAACACAGATGTTTATAGTATCTTTTCACCTTTAATTAATTTTAATGATAAGCATTTTAAATTTTGGGGGGGAGAAACGGAGCAGTTTTATTTGTTCACTTATGCGCCATGTACTATAGTAGGCTCCTAGTGTCCTTTTTTTCTCACCATTAAAGAACCAAAACATAACCTCTCTGTAACTCTGGAGGCTTCTTATCCAAAGTCATTTTCTACAGAATGGAAAGCTTCTCATAGTCAATAATCCCTTCATCTATCTTATCTAGTAGTTCAATTATGACATTAAAGTGCTTCATTGTGGGGCATTCTCTTTGATAATTTCCTCTCTCTTGTTCAAATCCAACCAGGCAGTGAATCACTTACTTATTACTCTTCTAAAACCAGATAAGCCTCAAGGCATATAAGACAGGTGACCTTAAAGTTGGGAAGTTTTATTGATTCACTTAAAGAACAGGGATGAGGCCGGGCGCGGTGGCTCAAGCCTGTAATCCCAGCACTTTGGGAGGCCGAGACTGGCGGATCACGAGGTCAGGAGATCGAGACCATCCTGGCTAACACGGTGAAACCCCGTCTCTACTAAAAATACAAAAAATTATCCGGGCATGGTGGTGGGCGCCTGTAGTCCCAGCTACTCGGGAGGCTGAGGCAGGAGAATGGCGTGAACCCGGGAGGCGGAGCTTGCAGTGAGCTGAGATCCGGCCACGGCATTCCAGCCTGGGCGACAGAGCGAGTCTCCGTCG
>NW_016837432.1:0-2743 GCF_001698545.2 Rhinopithecus bieti | reverse complement strand
AAACATCACAATGTAGATGCTCAGAAAGCTTCTCTCCAATTTTCGATGGGAGACATTTCCTTGCTCAACACAGGCCTCTGGTTGCCTCTTACTATCCCTTCGCAGAACCCTCAGAGGCCGACTTTCAAACTTTGAAATGTAGAGTAAGCCTTTACCCTGAGAAAAGAATGGGCGTGTCAGAGAGTAGTTTCTTTGAATGCTTCTTTCTGTTTTTTATTGGACGACATTTCACTTTTTGCCATTGTCTTCAATGTGCTCCGAATGTCATTCTTTTGGTTTTACAAGAACAGTGTTCAAACTGTGCCTTTGGTGAATAACATTAAAACTCCTGAGTGAATGCACACAACACCAAGCAGTTTCTCAGAAAACTTCTCTCCAGTTTTTATCTGACTCTATTTCCTATTTGACCATAGGCCTGAATTTGATCCCAAATATCCCTTTGTGGATCCATCCACAAGGGAGTTTCCAAGCTGTGTAATGTAAAGAAAGCTTCACCTATGTGAGAAGAATGAACATAGAGAAAAGCAGATTCACAGAAAGCTTCTTTCCAGTTTTATCTGAAGATATTTCCTTTTTCACCACAGTCCTTTGTGTGCTCCCAAAAATCCCTTCGTGTATCCGTCCATGACAGTTTTCAAGCTGTGTAATTTAAGGAAACCTTTATCCATGTGAGGTGATTACACATATCACAGAGTAGTTTCCTAGAAAGCTTCCTTCCAGGTTTTGTCTGAGGGTATTTCCCTTTTCATCATTGGCATCAACATGCTCCCGAATATCACCTGGTACCTGTTTCTCCAAAACTGTTTCCCCGACGCAGTATGAGAAGAGAGGTATAACACTGAGAGTCGAATGCACACGTCACAAAGCAATTCCTCGGAAAGCTTCTCTCCGGTTTCAGTCTGAACATATTTCCTTTTTCACCGTAAACCTCAAACTGCTCCCGAATGTCCCATCACACGCTAAACATACACAGGGTTATAAAACTACTCGACATAAGTGTTTGGATAAACGGAGGCAAGAAAGCGCACTTCCGGGTTCTTCATCACCATCTTTTCCCGTGGGCGAGAAAATGCAGCCGGCGCCCGGGAAGGTGCAGACCAACCGGGCATGCCCCAGGTGACGTCAAACCAGAGACCAAGATTTACCTGGTCACACCTACGGAACGTGCCCGACATACCCGTGCCCCGCCTATTGCCCTCCCACTCCTAGAAAACCCGCTCCCGGTGAGCATCTTGCTCGGACTTCCCACTCCCCCACTCCTGTGTTGACTCCATTAGGAACTCCGTCCGAGAGCTCCATGGGGCGACTCTCTTGGCCTCCTTTGTCAGAGGCCGACAGACCTCTCTCTACCCACCTTCTTCCCTGAAGCTAGGTGACCAAAAATAAATTTGCAGTTTTGCTCTTCCCCTTGCCTACTCGCTGGTTCTTTTGTTCTCGCTCTGGTGGTCTTAGAAAAACAAATCAGTTGGTGCCGAACCAGGGCGGAGACCCCTCCTCAGGGCCCCCAGGATCCAGGGAGCCTTCTCCTCCTCCTTCCATGCCATGGACGGACCAGGACCTGAGACCCGCTTCCCTCACTCTCACGGCCTCTCTGGGTAAGTGCCCTTGTCTCCTCTTTACCTCCCTCGGCCAAAAATCCTGCACAGGTCCGAGGCCCACTTTTGAGCCATCCATTCAGGATGGAGACGTCCGTCTGATGGTAATCTCCACCTTGGCTCCGAGAGCCTCCAGTCTGTCTCTGCTGGTTCCAAAGGATGCTTTGAAGCCAGACAGAGATCCACTTCCATTTCCATTGTGTCCATTGTCTACGTAAAGAGGAAACAAATGGGAAACCCCAGTCCAAATTTACAAAGAGGACCCCTTAGGGTGCCTCCTAGCCAATTTAAAAACCTTAGAGCTCGAACAAGACCTTAGGAGGAAGTGGTTAATTTTCCTTTCCACTGTGGCTTGGCTCTGATACAAACTAGACAACCAGTCTCAGTGGCCACCAGAGGGCACCCTAGACCGCAATGTTCTGACCGACCTCAGCAATTTCTGCCAGCGGCTAGGCAAGTGGTCCGAAATTACTTACATACAAGGCTTTTGGACCTTACACTCGTCCAGACCTGTGTAGCCGGTGCTCTTTGGCGCAAGTTATGCTTGCCAAGGACGCCGCCTCAGAGGAACCTGAAAAAGAGGAGTCTTCATTCCTTTCTATTTCCCCACTTCTGCCCTACACTTCTCCTCCTCCCTCCATCCAGACTCCTCCATCCTCTTCCTTATCTACTAGTAATCCACTCGGTCCCGTGCCTCCTTCGGGACACCCAACTGGCTGTCTTGAGTCTCCTGTCTCTGCCCACACCCACTCTAAGTGCCCTGCTGATACCCTCACTCCTGCCCCACACCCTCCTACAGTGTTAGCGCCTTTGCGAGAGGTAGCTGGGGTGGAGGGGCTAGTCAGAGTACATGTCCGTTTTTCACTGGCCGATCTTTCCAAAATTGAGAATCATTTAGGTGATTTCTCAGCTAACTCTAACATATACTTAAAGGAATTTAGATACCTTTGTCAGGCCTATGACTTAACTTGGCATGACCTCAAGGTTATCCTATCCTCCACCCTAAACCCTGAGGTGCAAGAGCACATCCTAGCGGCCACGAGGAAGCACGCCAACCTACTACATTTAACTGATGCTGCCATCCCACTAGGGGAGCAAGCAGTCCCCTCAGCAGACCCAGACTGGAACTACCAAGCAGGCCGGCCTGG
>NW_016837431.1:0-1932 GCF_001698545.2 Rhinopithecus bieti | reverse complement strand
GAGAGAAAAAGAAGGAAGGAAGGAAGGAAGGAAGGAAGGAAGGAAGGAAGGAAGGAAGGAAGGAAGGAAGGAGGCAGGCGGAGGGGGGAGGGAGGGAAAGAAGGAAGGAAGGAAGGAAGGAAGGAAGGAAGGAAGGAAGGAAGACTTGAGACTGGGTAATTTTAAAAGGAAAAATGTTTAATTGACTCACAGTTACACAGGCTGTACAGGAGGCATAGCTGAGGAGGCCTCGGGAAATGTACCATAATAGCAGAAGATGAAGGGAGAGCCAGCACTTCACAGGGCCAGAGCGAGAGGAAGAGGTGGGGAGGTGCTACACACTTTTAAACAACCAGATCTTGTGAGAACTCACTCACTATCATGAGAACAGCACCAGTGGGGAAATCCACCCCCATGATCCAATCACCTCCCACCAGGTCCCACCTTCAACATTGGGGATTACAATTTGACATGAGATTTGGGTGGGTACGCAGACCCAAACTATGTCAGGAGCCTGGAGGAAAGCCAAACTGTTACAGAACAGAAATTATGGGGCCATCAAGAAACTGTTCTCAGCAATCCCAACATTGAAATCAAAAGTTTGTAAGAATTCTTGGATTTTCATTATGTTTCTCCACCGTAAATATGATTCTGCTATTCTCTGCATTCACTTTTCCAGATATGCTCATTTCTACTTTATCTGCTGCTGGTTACACAGTGTTTTCAGTGTCTGTGTGTTTCTTTATCCTTCCTTTATGGTTTTCACTTCTTTAGATTTTGGCCTTATCATGACAGGTTTTGGACTTATCAGGACAGCTGCTGGATAACATGGAAGGAGTGTCTACTCTATCTACTCTACCCTACTCTACTCTACTCTACTGTATCTGTAGTGGCCTTTTCTTCTTCTTTGTAAAGGATATTATCCATGCACAGGCTCCAAACGCCATATATATGAATAACAAATCCTTTGTCCCACTTTCTAGATCATTATGTCTCACTGACTATAACACATACAGCTAGTTACAGTCTTGTAGGACTAGAGTAGAATTAATTTTTTTCATCTTAAATCATGTTCTGCCTTCTATATTCTAGATCTTAATTGATAACCTCATTGTCATCTAACCTTCCAGACTAGAAGATTTGCAACCTTCTATAACAACTAAATTTCCTTGATTCTCCAGTGGGTTTTAAATTGTAGCACTCCATCCCACTTACTCTAACATTGATGTGACCCTGTTATTTTCCCATGTACTACTAAAACAGTCTCCTTCAAGTTTTCTGACAGTAGCTTTGTCCTGACTTCCAATCATGCATAACTCAACTCTTTTATTCAATATCATTGTTAAAATAATCCTTAAAAAATAATTGATCAAGAAACTCCCATGCTTATTCTATTCTGTTGACTGTCCAAAATATAAAATGCAAATAATTGTGCACAACAAAGAACTTTAAGTCAGCTCCTATCTACAGTTCCTTCTGGCACCTTTGTCCAACCTCATTTCTACTACATCCCCAATGTGTCAGCTTCTCTTACAACTGACAAATGCTTGTAGCAATTCAGATGGCCCTTCTTGCCCTTCTCATACCCTTCCTCACTGGGGAAATGCCTATGAAGACTCAGTACAAATTTTACCTCCCTCATGGAGCCTTCCCTGACCTGATGGCAGAAGTATTTGGTTAATCTCTGCTTTCAATAGCACTGTACATATTTAACCATATGAAAAGACCATGCTATACCCTAATGTATTTCTCACACCTATCTCTCCCATTTAATTTTAAGCTCCCCGAGATCATTTCACATTTTCCTCTGTATCTCTAACTATTAGCATGATACCTATCACAGAGCAAAACTTTGGAAATATTTGATAAATGACTGGACAACTAAAATAACAAAATATTGCGCATATATCCTGTAATTTCTATACGACAATATGTATAATGATAAAATTTAAA
>NW_016837430.1:0-354 GCF_001698545.2 Rhinopithecus bieti | reverse complement strand
CGTGAGCCACTGTGTCCGGCTGGCTAAAAGTTTTGTGCTATGTTGCCCAGGCTCTCACTACTGATGTTTTTTTGTTTGTTTGTTTTTGAGATATGATCTCACTCTGTAGCCCAAGTTGGAGTATAGGGGCATGATCTTGGCTCACTGCCACCTCCGCCTCCTGGGTGCAAGCAATCCTCCCACCTCAGTCTCTCAAGTAGCTGAGATTACAAGTGCATGCCACTGCGCCTGGCTAATTTTTAAATTTTTGGTAGAAATGGGATTTTGCTACATTGCCTGGACTGATTTCACACTCCTGAGCTCCCGTGATCCGCCCACTTCAGCCTCTCAAAGTGCTGGGATTACAGGTATGAG
>NW_016837429.1:0-204 GCF_001698545.2 Rhinopithecus bieti | reverse complement strand
TGTCTCTTCAGGTCTTTTATTCATTTTCAAAGTAGATGATTTGGTTTCACTGCTGAATTTGGATAGTTCTTGATATATTATAGATATGAGTCCTTTATCAGACATGTGATTTGCAAATAGTTTCTCCCAGTCTCCAGCTCCTCTCTTCATCTTTATTTTCCATTTTCCATTTTAGTCCATGATCCATTTTGAGTAAATTTTTGT
>NW_016837428.1:0-3181 GCF_001698545.2 Rhinopithecus bieti | reverse complement strand
ACTCCCATCAACAGTGTAAAAGTGTTCCTATTTCTCCACATCCTCTCCAGCTTGTTGTTTCCTGACTTTTAATGATTGCCATTCTAACTGGTGTGAGATGGTATCTCATTGTGGTTTTGATTTGCATTTCTCTGATGGCCAGTGATGACGAGCATTTTTTCATGTGTCTGTTGGCTGTATGAATGTCTTCTTTTGAGAAGTGTCTGTTCATATCCTTTGCCCACTTTTGATGGGGTTGTTTGTTTTTTTCTTGTAAATTTGTTTGAGTTCTTTGTAGGTTCTGGATATTAGCCCTTTTTGTCAGATGAGTAGATTGCAAAAATTTTCTCCCATTCTGTAGGTTGCCTGTTCACTCTGATGGTTGTTTCTATGTTTTCAAAAGTACACTAATTCTGTTAGTTATTTTCTTAAATTTGGCTTTTAGTTTAGATATAACTCACTGAAGAGACTGATCATGCTTGTTCATGTTTCATAAAAAGAACACAAAAAATGGATTTCTATTCATGGCAAACAGAAGATCTCACTTCTCAATCTACTGCCATCATGGGACCATGGTAAGGACACTATCTATGGTGTACTAATTGTTGGATAAGATCCACAGGAACAATGAATGCTTCTCACTTGCCGTTTAAAATTATATCCTAAACCAGACTATGTTACTGCTGATGCAAGCCATTTTAAAACTTTTAAAACAACAACAATGTGTATAATTAAATGAAATGTGTATGTGACACCACACTTTATAATTACAGGTATGCTGTTTTCTTTTGCTTCTGTAATTACACAATAAGACAATTGATATCCAGTTTTATCTGCATAGTTATAGGAAAGTAGTGTTGACATCTATCAGCTTGAGGAAACCACACAATGAGTTATCATAATATAAATTATTTGTGTTAGGCTTCATTATGTGTACTTGAAGCTGGTGTATAGATTGATAATAGGTTTATTTTTATTCGTAACCTCTGACACGACTATCATAATAATTTTGAAAAGATACATCAAATGTCAATAATCTCATTTTGTAGATTTGAATGTTTTATTGTAGAAATTAATATATATGCATTTTCAATGCACATATATGCACATATAATGTAGTATATCGATAAATGTATGTATGTAATACTATATATGAATACATGTATATATGAAAATGCAAATAGAAAGAGTAATGTTTGTTTATTAAATCCATTGTATCCATCTTAATATTTTCTAAAGAGTCAAGATTTCATGTTATAGCCAATGTATTTTAAACTACTAACTGCTATTATAGGTCAAAATCTTGCTAAATGAAATATTTTATTTGATTCAAAGAAGTTATTATATATATTATTAATGGCCCAATTGGAGATACTTCTCATCACACATATATATTTTTTTTCTTTCTTTGTTATTTCTTTCTATGTTGTAAGATAACCCCACATTGTTTGTTTGTATGTTTTCCAAAACATAATGGTAACAAAATTCACATTTAAAAATGTGTATGATTAAAATAGATATAAGGTTTTACATGACAGTTCCCTAGACCACATTTCTATGACACATGTCATCCTCTGATTGATTGGTCTATTGCTTAATACAGAGATGACTGAAAATATTTTTTGTCAAGAGACATCCTGCACTTTACTAAAACTCAGAAAAATATATTTGCAGCTGTGTATTGGTGTCTTCTAGCTCTCATTTCCACTGTCACATTTGCTACCACTTTCTATGAAGGCCATGAGAGAAATGTGAGTAAAATGTAGAAAGTCTGAAATTTATCCAAAGAATGTTAAAATATATAGAACGTGTTGATGTTTAATTACCCATGTCACTAAACAGTGTAATAAAAGTATCAGTAATAATAGCAATAATTGAAGTACAGATCTTAAAAAGGTTATATGAGTTTAACCAGAGTTATATGGATCTTCTTATATTTAAATACATTAAATTTAAGGAAATTAAGACAGTTATGACTGGTAAATGATGGGTAATTAAAATTTTTACCTAACACTTTTAGGTTAGGTAGCTTAGGTTAGGTAGATAGATTAGGTAAGTAGGTTAGGTTTGTTAGATAATCTTAATAACCTGACAAAATTACCTATATTTTTAATGTACCATTATCTAACACAATTTTCCTTTGTATATCGACCTAAATATCTCAACTTAAGGCAAGAAGATAAAGTACAAGCAAACCAAGCTTGAATTTTTCATGTTATAGAAGATGCATTCAATATACTATTTTATATCATTGAGAAAAAGCAAAAGGTAATTACATAGGAAACCATCTTATTTAGGGGAGTGAGAATAAAATTGCTACGATTATAATTAACACAGTATCTAAAATTGTCTCTTCTAGTCTCAAAAAGCTGGATTAATGTGGGGTCCAATTGGAGTAAAATGACAGGTAGGACAGTAATACACGGAGACAATTTGTCTGTCTTTTCTAAATAAAAAATATGAAAAATATTGTGAGGCCACTCTATAGCTGAAGAGAAATGCTGTTCACATTCCTCGAAGCGTTGGAAGTCTAGTCTTTTCAAAAAAAAATTGACCTGTGTTTCCTGCAACCAAAATGAACTTGTCCTAACCACCCCTCAAAGTGTGTTTTCTGATAATTATTTCAAATAGAGTAGGCCTTTGAACAACAAAAGTTTGAACCGCACAAATTCATTTCTACATGAATTTTTTCAAAAAAGATCACACCAAATATGCCTGTGTCTTCTGCCTCGCCTTCTATCTCTACCACATTTTCTGCCTCTGCCTCCCCTGACGGCAAAACCAATCCCTCCCCCGTCCCTCTTCTTCACCCTGTTCAAAGTGAACACATTCAGAAAGAAGACCTTTATGATGATCTAACTTCTACTTAAATAATACATACATTTTCTTTCCTCTAACTTACCTGGTCATACAAATACATTATATAATACATATTGGATACAAAATATTTGTTAATTGACTGTTTACTTTTGTCCAGAGCAGGCTGTAACTGGTTAAGTTTTGGGGGAGTTAAAGTTACAAGCAAATTTTCCACTGTGAGGGGGTGGGGGGTGGCATCCTAACCCTTGTATTTTTCTTTGTGTGTGTGTGTGTGCTAGTCTTAGCCCTTTTTTATTCAGTTATAACTTCAGATGACAGTTATAATAGTCCTGAGTTCTTTTTTTTTTTCTAATAGTTTTTTTATTATTATACTTTAAGTTCC
>NW_016837427.1:0-4028 GCF_001698545.2 Rhinopithecus bieti | reverse complement strand
CCCCCTCCCCCCTCCCCATGATAGGCCCCGATGTGTGCTGTTCCCCTTCCCGAGTCCAGGTGATGTCATTGTTCAGTTCCCACCTATGAGTGAGAACATGCGGTGTTTGGTTTTCTGTTCTTGTGATAGTTTGCTAAGAATGATGGTTTCCAGCTGCATCCATGTCCCTACAAAGGACGCAAACTCATCCTTTTTTATGGCTGCATAATATTCCATGGTGTATATGTGCCACATTAACATCTCACTCCTATAAAAGAATTTATTAAAGGTTTTAAATGTAACATAATGTAAACAAACAGTAGTTATCTGCTCATAGATAACTTAGTCTCTTTTTCCATTATTTGTTAAGGTTTTAATGTTTTAAGATGTTATTTTAAAAGCTTTTAGAATGACCATATTTTAACATTATACTAGAAAATCAATATCTAAAGATATTTGAATAAATAATATAAAATAAAATATCTCCAATATGATTCTCCTTGTCAGCAACAGACTCTTCTGAGAAAAAATGGACTTTTCATTTATCTGGAAAATTTGATTCAAATTTTTTGAATGTCCTGATTCATTTGTTTTGAAGAGAGTCCTGCTGGTGCTGTCGGGAATGTGAATATTCATCATTAACTTATGATTTACATTCAGTTCTCCAATACTTTCCAATTGCGAAAAGTGGTCTTTATGTTCTCGAAGTTCTTTGCCAAAGGGGAATGTTTATTGTATGATTTTTATAGACAATCTGGTGTGTATGATCCAAATTAGATTTTGAAAAGCTTTTTTGCTCCAAATTGGCAGCTATTTAAGGACATTGGTGGCAGAAAATTCTGGTCCCCATCATGTCTCCAATCCTCTGAGATTTTATACTTCTTTATAGGTTTCATGTTATTTAAACCTATGAAAATTTTTGACAATGTAATCACATATCTACAATGAATCTCCTTAAAGTAAACAAAATTGTTTAAGTGATGATTATGCATTTTTATAACACTGAGCTCTGACATTCACTTTATTTTGAAGAGGCACTTTAGAGGCTTATTACAGAATAGCTCTTTGGCCGTATATGAAATAATCTTTTTAAATGGCAGAATGATCGTTTGATTACAAAATTATTAATTGCAATTTGAGGTCCTTAGAGTTCGATGCGATGTCAGAGGTTATCTGGTATATTTTTCCATCTGATGCCTAAGTTGTCTCCAAATTTTCTAACATCTGAACACTCTACAGGACCCAGAACATATTATCTTATTGAGCAAAACATTCTGAATCAGGTATCTTTAATTTTAGACAAGCTTCTTCATTGCACAAAATCCCAGTGCTTCTCTTTCGAAATGCTAGTAATTAATTTTTGTCCTGACTTTTAGAGTTATATGGAAAAAGTCTCACTCTTTCAAATTCCAGATGGAAAGGATTTACTACAAGCTACAATAAACCAGTCCAAACTAGATTAAGCAAAGAAGATAATATATTAACTCAATGTAGAATTGACCAGGTAGAGTTTGGTCCTAAAGTGTGTGGCTTAATTAGGACTTTGGCTTTCTATGTGTAAGACCCTCTCAGGGTAGAATAATTGTCTTATCTGTGGGACAATTTGTTGTACTTAACATAAGTTTTAGCAGTTTTATACAACTCTATTAAACTAATTTGTTATTTTTCTTCGTGTGTTTCTCTTGCTCATATTAGCTTTACCTTTTGTTTATGAATCCCCTTTTGGAAACAAATTTTAAGATTTATAATCATTATGCTTCACGTTTTCTGATATGAACTATGATAATCACCAGTTGATATCTCTGGTTTGAATCACCTATAAATTTTATGATTATGTCAAGTATGTTCTTAGATTACATAATGCATACAGATAACCTAACACTATACTTGCTGCATGTAGACTCAGGGTCTATTTGAAGTAAGCTGTAGCATCATTCAAACCATTACTCAGATGGTTGAATGGGGCAAAGCATAAGATAAAATTCTGCCATAAGACTTTACTCTTCTATAATGACAAACTGACTTTAATCATCACATTTAGGTTGTGTATCAACCTTGAGCCTGATCCAGGTTTTGTTTAGTCAACCAGAAACAAAGCAAAAAACTTAAATCAAATGTCTGGCTGATATGCATGTATACTATACATACATTTGTATGCATATATGTGCATATATATGCAATCTAGACAAGCAACACTTAGCGCAGCAGCTGTCTGCAGTCTTGGATATTATTATTTTTTTCCGTAATTATTACATTTTACTTTTCAAATAAAGATAACATTTATTTTATGTTGCATTTTACTATAGTTTTAAGCCCAAGTTTCTTGTCATAATTTAAGCTATCTGATTAGCTTAAAGTACTTATGAAATAATTTATTCCAGAATTTTCTAGGAAATTATGTTTGATTCCTGATCTTCGGTTTATGGAATCTACCTCTACCAACTAGGCATTTGTCTGACACATTCTTCCAGTACCGATTTGACTTTTCAGGGGTCCATGAGATTACACTAGTGGATGCCATGTCCAGGTCACCTCTTCAGGTTTGAAGCACTTAAATCCCTACAGCTATTGCACCTGCTGCTGGTAAAGGCCTCAGCTGTCAGCCTGTCTAAAAATGTCCTTCAGCTGATGACAGCTGCCTCACACACAGCCACACTCTTTTCTGGGGACAGCCTGGATCCAGTGACTCTTCCATATAGGAGTGTAAAGACATACCCACTTCTGACAGCAGAATAACCTCGAGGGCCCATCCCAGCCTCAGCGCTCTCCAGGAGATCACCTAACCTCTTCATAACTGCTTTGTAGCTCAACTTTTCTTTACCAATCCTGCTCCCTAATAAACTTTTTTCATGTTACTCTCCATCTCTGTCTGCTTCCCAGGGAACCCAATTTGAAGCAGTTACTGAATCCAAGTCAGAGCTCTCATTTCTAAGTTCTCAGAGAAATGACTTAATTCATCTTGGCCACATAGCTTCTAATCCATTTCTGTCCTTTAACTCTCTCTACTCCTACCTGAAATTCACTTATTTCTTAAATATTTGTATTCAAATTTTCCAGTCATATCTGCATACAAAAAAAGTAATTTTAGATCACTTTTTTTAACTGGATAGCTAAAGAGAAATGTTATTACAAATATGAAAAACTAGTGTTTTATTATCTCAACCTTCAAAGGTTTAGGGAAAGCATTGGCACAACTTCATTGGTAAAGATAATGAGGCATAAAATAGAGATTATTGTTTCTAGAATACACTATTTTCTGGTAATATTATTCACAGTTGGCATCAGGCTTTTTCTAGAAATTAATCTCATTTATTCAGTTCATAAAAGTGTTATGAAACTATTAGACCTAATTAAAACTCCAAAAATTAGCTGCTTATAAAATAAAATAATTTATAACATTTTAGATAACAATAACTAGTTTGAAAATAAAATGACAGTAACAGATCTCACCCAGAGTAAAAACAAAATTTGATATATTTAAAGATAAGCATAACAAAAATGTAAAGGGCCTATACAAAGAAAGCTACACTCTTTTTTTTTTAATCTGAAGATGGAGTCTCACTCTATTGACCACGCTGGAGTGCAATGGCGCCATCTCGGCTCACTGCACCCTCCGACAAAATTTTGTTAAGGCACACAGAAAAGATTTGAAAATGTAAGAAGACAAAGGTGGTGATCATCTCAAAATAAATAATTTTAAAACACTATATATATTCAGACAATGAATTAAAATGCTTACTATGTAAACAGCTCTAACAAGTTAATGATAAAACTATCAGCACCTTATTAAAAATACAGAGCAGACATGTCTGAGTAATGGAACTGGCTCCACTATTTATTAACTTTGAATGACATGGTAGAGTACTCAGTCCCTGTGAGCCCGAGACTCCATATCACCTGTGAAGTAAATTGTCTACCTTATGGAGTTAATGCAAGGAACAATAGTGACGGTGAAACCTCTAAAACACACTGCTTGATTCTTGACTGCCTTAATTAATTCAAATAATGACGGCTTTACTTAATCTGCTGAAAAGAAATATATATATATA
>NW_016837426.1:0-792 GCF_001698545.2 Rhinopithecus bieti | reverse complement strand
TAGGGTTTTATGGTTTTAGGTCTAACATTTAAGTCTTTAATCCATCTTGAATTAATTTTGTATAAGGTAGTAAGGAAGGGATCCAGTTTCAGCTTTCTACATATGGCTAGCCAGTTTTCCCAGCACCATTTATTAAATAGGGAATCCTTTCCCCATTTCTTGTTTTGTCAGGTTTGTCAAAGATCAGATGGTTGTAGATGTGTGGTATTATTTCTGAGGGCTCTGTTCTGTTCCATTGGTCTATATCTCTGTTTTGGTACCAGTACCATGCTGTTTTGGTTACTGTAGCCTTGTAGTATAGTTTGAAGTCAGGTAGCTTTGTTCTTTTGGCTTAGGATTGTCTTGGCAATGCGGGCTCTTTTTTGGTTCCATATGAACTTTAAAGTAGTTTTTTCCAATTCTGTGAAGAAAGTCAATGGTAGCGTGATGGGGATAGCATTGAATCTATAAGTTACTTTGGGCGGTATGGCCATTTCACGATATTGATTCTTCCTGCTCATGAGCACGGAATGTATCCATTTGTTTGGTCCTCTCTGATTTTCTTTAGCAGTGGTTTGTTGTTCTCCTTGAAGAGGTCTTTCACATCCCTTATAAGTTGTATTCCTTGGTTTTTTATTCTCTTTGTAGCAATTGTGAATGGGAATTCACTCATGATTTGGCTGTTTGTCTGTTATTGGTGTATAGGAATGCTTGTGATTTTTGCACATTGGTTTTGTATCCTGAGACTGCTGAATTCGCTTATCAGCTTAAGAATATTTTGGGCTGAGACGATGGGGTTTTCTAAATATACAA
>NW_016837425.1:0-2977 GCF_001698545.2 Rhinopithecus bieti | reverse complement strand
TGCAGAATAGCCCTTAGCAGATAGAAAAGAGCTAAGAGACCCTGTATCTGTCCCTCACCCTTCAGAGCTGGTGCCCCAAACCCAAAGCCGTCATCACATTGGATAGAGCCCCTGCCTGAGGTTTAGTCACTTGATCCTATTTGAGGGGAAGCAAAGATATCTGTGACTCATGAAGAGCATGAGTCACATGGTGGAGGGACTTGAGAATTAGGGAATCAAAATGGGCAAGAACATTGTGTGCCTTCAAATGGAACATGAATTTGAAGCAAACTTAAGTTCAATTTGCTGTCACACATGATGATCAGGTTCAATAATAAAGAATTGTATTTAAATCTTGATTCATTAAACTTTCTTGAGTGTCCTAAACAATTTATATTACTAACACATAGAGACTTCTTTCTGGAGAAAAATGAAGTACGAGGTGCCAAATAACAGATTTACGTGAGAATTTTTTAGGGACAACACACTGTAATTTGTAACACAGCCGTAGCCAATTTGAACCAAAAAAAAAAAAAGTAGTGTATGAATTTACATCGTTTCTTACCGTTTGCTTTCAGTCCTTTGCACTAATCCCAATGAATTGACATCACAAATCTGTACTGGAGCTAACAATGAGAGGTGATATAATATATACTGGAGATGGGAGGAATTCAGGTTCGTGAAAATCAGTCTCAGAATTATTCATGGGAAAATAGTGTTCTGGACACTGATTCTAAAATTCTTTCTAAAAAGTTAGATGTTAAGTGAGCTAAGTCATATTTACCATATCTTTCAGATTCAAGGAATTTTGTTGTTCAAATACATTAGTCATATCTCCACTCCATGTGGCAAATCTGTAATATGTTTTTACATTTGGTGTTTAGAGTAAAATACAGAAACCTGACATAGAACTTTATAATAAGCTTCATGTATTCAGATATAATTAGTACTTTGATGACTAATGCTGTTTGCGTTATACTCAGAAAGTTCTTTCCTATCCTAAGATTACAAATATATTCCCAAAAATACTTTTTATATTTGAATTAATTTTCTACATTTGAATAAAACAAGTGCTGCTGTTGTTACTTTAACATCTCCCCACATTAGTGTTATATTCTAAACACTTCATGCAATGCCAGCTTAACAATACCTGTAATATGGCCCAAGGATGCTACAAAAGGAAATGCTGGTATGTATATCAAAAGACTTTCCTGGCTGAACATGGTGGATGATGCCCGTAGTCCAGCACTTTGGGAGGCCTGGGCGGGTGTATCACGAGGTCAGGAGTTCAAGACCAGCCTGGCCAACATGGTGAAACCCCATCTCTGTGAAAAATACAAAAATTAACCAGGCATGTTGGTGTGTGCCTTTAGTCCCTGCTACTTGTGAGACTGAGGCAAGAGAATTGCTTGAACCTGGGAGGCAGAGATTGTAGTGAGCTGAGAACGCAGCACTGCCCTCCAACCTGGGCAACAGAGCTAGACTCTGTCAGAACAAAAAAAAAAAAAAAAAGCAAAAGAAAACTAATTGGAATCAGTTTGAACGAAAAACATTAAGTCTAGGAAGTTACATGTTGTCTTACTATGTACGTTTTAAGTTATTTGGCACTACGCTGTGTGTGAACTGAGAGTATTTTCTAGTAGGCTGTCCATTGCAACATGTGATATAAAGGAACACAATTATACATGTATATATACATCTACAAACACACACATCCATGCATTAATACACACAAGGGAGAAAGAGATTTGGGCTATTCCCTGTCAGGAGCAACCGTGGGAACAAGGAGTTCCCTTGAAATTATTTCTAGAGGACTCTCTAGATGAGCTTTGAATGGAATATTCTTTTGTTTTTTTGGATGGAGGTAGGAAAATACGGAAGAACTCATAGAAGGAGGCTTTTTATGTGAGTGTTTGTCACCTTTCCTTTCTGTGGGAATGAGACTGTACTCGTAGTGTGGACCAAGGGAGAAGCGAATCCTGCTTGGAGCGAGAAGGAGATAGGAGAGGACAAAGAGCAGAGAAACCCTAGCAAAAAAAAACAACAACAACAAAAAAATAGAACAGAGCTAATAACCCTGGAAGTATTTCACAGCCTCCACAGCTCTGCCATAGTGTGAGGCTGACTCCCTTGGCCCATACCCACCATCAAGGGATGAAGCCCTTGTTTGAAGCCTGCAGCTACTTAGAGGTAACTCTTGGGCAGGAAAGACAACTACGATGGGTGCATATTGAGGAGATGATTGGAGGTAATAGAGAAGGAGGAACTCAGATGGGATTATAAGAAGGGGGACTTACAGACTAAAGTTGAACTGGAATTAAATGCCCTCTGAAAATGCTGTTATACATTGAGGTATAGATACAGTTACTTAGTCTGAATAGATTGATATATTCACAGCCTAAGATATGCACTGTTGGCATATTAAACCTCATTTCTACTAAAAAAACAAATGGCATCTCAGGTCAATGTAGTGAAATATATTTGTGTGAATAATCAAAGTGTAAGCCGGGAATAACTCATAGACTAACTGTAGCTATTTGTTGCAAAACGTTAGAATGACGCATTGTATCTCACTCTGACCATATTTGTCCTGTAGTCCCTATCCGAATGACCTGGCGGGAGTCATTATTGATCGACCCACCGATGACAGGTGAGTTATAAAAGATATACACATGGCCAGGAGCAGTGGTTCCCACCTGGAATCTGAGCACTTTGGGAGGCCAAGGTGGGCAGATACCTTGAGGTCAGGAGTTCGAGACCAGGCTGGCAAACATGGTGAAATCCCGTCTCTACTAAAAAATACAACAGTTAGCCAGGCGTGGTGGCAGGTGCCTCTAATCCTAGCTACTCGGGAGGGTGAGGCAGGAGAATTGCTTGCACCTGAGAGGTGGACGCTGCAGTGAGCCGAGACCATGCCACTGCATTCCAGCCTGGGAAGCGGGAGCGAAACTCTCTCTCAGAAACAAGAAAAAGATGTACACACAAACACACACACAAA
>NW_016837424.1:0-1600 GCF_001698545.2 Rhinopithecus bieti | reverse complement strand
TTTGGGAGGCTGAGGGGAAGGATTGCTTGAGTCCAGGAGTTCAAGAACAGCCTGGGCAAAATAGTGAGACTCCATCTCTATAAAAAATTTTAAAAGATTAAAAAAAGAAATATATACAGTTTTATTAGAAATTATTTTCAGATTTTCCTTTATATTGCCATTAAGGCATTTGGCATAGTTTTCAAAAGTTTGTATAGAATGGTTATACTATCCATAAATTTTATTTCTAGAGAGTAAGGGGTTGGAAAATATATTTGAGATCATCATCATGTAGATATCAAATGAAGCTATAAGCATTGACGAGGTCAATCAAAGGCCAAATATAAAACACTGGTTACTATTTGTGGGGTCATAAGCACCTTCAAGAATTTAATGGAGGTTATAAACTCATTTCCTAGAAAACAAGCACACATCTATCCAAAGCTACTCACAGAGTGTCAGTAGTGTGCTCAGAGGTCAGCAGGAGCCCATGCTCTGTACATTACTGAGGAGTGTTTCTGGCCATACTTTCTTCTCAGAAGTGAAGAGCTATTCTGCATGTCATATACATTACCATATGGAGATCATCTTCTTTTCCTAGAAGGAGAATCCCTTCTTCCTACCTATAGGAAGAAATCTATTCTGTTTGATGAATAATAATCACCATGAGTAGGGCTTGGGGGATGTGGCTCCTCAAGGCAATGCCTGATAGCAGCAGATGACCATTAAAAGGCTAGATTATGCTAATTGAAAGTATACTGCTTCACTGATTGTATATTCCTGATTTAGGGATCCTCAGAAGACCCACTATCCTCTAGTCCCTGCAGCAGACAGAGGTGCCACCCAGAATCCCAGCAATGAACAGCACTTAGGCCAGGCATGGTTGCTCACGCCTGTAATCCTGACACTTTGGGAGGCTGACGCAGGAGGATCACTTGAGACCAGTTGTTTGAAACCAGCCTGATCAACATCAGGAGACCCCGCCTCTATGAAAGAAAAATATAAAAATTAGCCAGGTGTAGGGGCCACATCTGTAGGCCCAGCTACTCAAGAAGCTGAGATGGGAGGATCACTTGAACCCAGGAGTTTGAGGCTGCAATGTACTCCAGCCTCGGTGACAGAGCAAGACCTTGTCGAAAAGAAAAGAAGAAAAACAATGACAGCAAGAAAACCACCACTGAGGCTCAATGTGAAGCATTTCCTTCATCTTCCTTCTCCCCACGTGCCCTTCACAACCACCATTAGTATAGTTGTAATATATTAGAGTGTGTATGCTTGTGGACACCAGAAAGTTTGAGGGATACTCATAATGGGGATGTACAAAGTTTTTTTCTATGTTACACTGTCTACTACTTTTTCAAGTGAAAAAAGTTTATTGAAATTATTTATTAAAATTTATCTCCCAAATGATTTGAAGTCACCACTTAGCATCAATAAAAATGAACAAGACTCAATTGTCTATATATGTCAGCCTCCAAATATTATTAGATATTTTATTTCTGCTTCTTACCACCAATAATTTATGAAACCAATGGCAATACCCAAAACTAATTAAACAAAAATCAAAATCATCAAAACACAAGAATAAATAACGAAATGAAAGCAGAAATAAAGATGTTCT
>NW_016837423.1:0-3180 GCF_001698545.2 Rhinopithecus bieti | reverse complement strand
ATTTGACCCAGCCATCCCATTATTGGGTATATACCCAAAGGATTACAAATCATGATGCTATGAAGACACATACACACATATGTTTATTGTGGCACTATTCACAATAGCAAAGACTTGGAACCAACCCAAATGTCCATCAATGATAGACTGGATTAAGAAAATGTGGCACATATACACCATGGAATACTATGCAGCCATAAAAAAGGATGAGTTCATATCCTTTGTAGGGACATGGATGAAGCTGGAAACCATAATTCTCAGCAAACTATCGCAAGGACAAAAAACCAAACACCGCATGTTCTCACTCATAGGTGGGAATTGAACAATGAGAACACTTGGACACAGGGCAGGGAACATCACACACCGGGGCCTGTCATGGGATGGGGGTACAGGGGAGGGATAGCATTAGGAGATATACCTAATGTAAATGACGAGTTAATGGTTGCAGCACACCAACATGGCACATGTATACGTATGTAAGAAACCTGCACGTTGTGCACATGTAGCCTAGAATTTAAAGTGTCTGTATATGTGTGTGTGTGTGTGTGTGTGTGTGTGTGTGTATGTGTATGTGTATGTATGTATGTGTGTAATGGCTTTTGAGCTACTTGAATGTTGCAAACTAAATCTTCTGGAATAGGATCTGTCATCCTCTGCATGTACACTCTTTTATATGATACCCATTCACTCTTTTGCACTTTGAACATTTCAGGCCTTTACTGAGTATGTAATTACTAACTGCTAAACAATTATGTCATTTGCTGAATTCCTTTATCACCAGACACATAATCATCAGTTCAGAAACAATTATCCAAGATTCTCATTGATTTTCATAATGTCCTTATAGCTTTTCAGCTCATAATTAACACATATACTTGTTGTCTTTCCTTTAGCACACATGAAACAGAATAGTGTTCCTGCTGTAGCATTTTCATCATTTGCCAGTCTTCACTGTAATCCTTGAAAATGTGAAGGTAGATGGATGCATTTTACTTTACAATTCAATGTAATAAAACCCACAGCTACTGTTCAAAGTTCCATTTAATTTAAAAGAGAAAGGACTACTTTTATTCCAAATTAATAGTTTTTATCATGCAGGAGATTGATTGAATTATATACTTCTCTCAAATAAGATAGATAATAAAATTTTAATATATATTTTACAATTTCACTATTATATACCACCAAGAAGACTAGCTGTTTTTATTCCTTCACAGACTGAGGTAGTTGGAAGTTTTATAAACTTCACCTCCCCAAAGACTACAGGTTCTATCCTCAATAATAAAGGACCCTACAGTGTTATCAGTGACAGAAAATATTCTGACTAAGCAGGTCTGTTATTTCACTAAATTATCACTTATGCTTTCTAATCTCAACATTCCAGAAAATATATTTAAAAAACAGGTAGGTTATCAGTAAAAAAGAAAAACAAAAATAAAGCTAAATATTCTGTTCAGTTAATGATCAATGTGATTTATTTATTTTTATTGTATATATTTGTAGGGAATAGTGTGATATTTTGATCTATGTGTGTATTATAGAAAGAGTCAAGCTAACATACCCATTTTATGTTTTTGTGGTGAGAATGTTAACAATTTATTGTTTTAGTAACTTTGAAATATATATTATTATTAACTGTGGTTATCCTTCAGTGCAATAGATCAATAAAACGTATTTCTCCAGTCTAACAGAAACTTTGTACCCTTTGAGCAACATCTCCCTTTGTCTTATCCCTTTTCCTCCCCTCTCCTTTTCTCTCTGGTAACCACCTTTCTATTCTCTGTTTCCATGATATTAGCTTTTTTAGATTTCACATATGAGTGAGGGCATGCAGTATTTGTCTTTTTGTGTCTGGCTTATTTCACTTAGAATAATACCCTCCAGATTCATCTATGTTGTCTCAAATGACAGAATATCCTCATTTTTAAGGCTGTATAGTAGTTATGCATACATGTGTATAAATGTTATATATGTGTTTATATATATATATGTATGTATATGTATTTTTTTTTCATTCATTGATGAACACTTAGGTTGCTTCCATATCATTGCTGTTACAAATAATGCTACAATGAACAAGGGAATGCAGATATCACTTTGACATACTGATTACAATTTTTTTGGATGTATGTCCAGAAGTGAGATTGCTGTATCATATGGTAATTCTAGTTTAGTCTTTTGAGTAACTTCTATGCTACTTTCCAAAATGGCTGTAATAATTTACATTCCCACCAACAATATAGAAGGGTTCCTTTTTCTCCATTTCTTTGCCAACACTTGTTATCATTCATCTTTTTGATAATAACCATTCTAACAGTTGTGAAGTGATACTTCATTATGAATTTAATTTTTATTTCTCTGATAATTAGAAATTTTGAGCTTTATTTATCTCTTAGTCATTCATATCTCTTCTTTTAAGAAATACATATTTAGATCCTTTGCCCAATTTTTTAAACCTGGTTATTTGCTTTCTTGCTATTGAGTTATTTGAGTTCCTTACATATTTTTGATATTAGCTCCTTATCAGATGTATTGTTTGCAAATATTTTATCCCAATCCATGGGTTATCTCCTTACTCTGCTTCTTTTGCTGTGCAAATTCTTTTTAGTTGATGCAATCTAATATGTTTTTGCTTTTGTTGCCTATGCTTTTGTAGTCCTATTCAAGAAATCATTGGAGCTTTTCCCTGTGTTTTCTTATGGTTGCTTTACAGTTTCATGTCTTACGTTTAAGTCTTTTATCCATTTTGATTTGATTTTTGTTTATGATGTAAGAGTCCAACTTTGTTCTTCTACATGTGGCTATTCAGTTTTCCCAACAAAATTTATTGAAGAGACTATTCGTACCCATTGTATGTTCTTAGCACCATTATCAAAAATTAATTCACCATAAACACTTGGTTTTATTTCTGTGCTTTCTATCCTTTTCCATTGTTCAATGTATCTGTTTTTTGCCAGTACAATGCTGTTTTGATTACAATTGCTTTATAATATATTTTGAAATCAGGCAGCATGATGTCGCCAGATTTTTTCTTTATTCTAAAGATTGCTTTGGCTTTTTGGGTTTTTTTTTTTTTTTCTGGTTCTATATGAATTGTAGGATTGTTTTATCAATTTTGTGAAAAAATGATGTTAGAAATTTGATAGGGATTACACTGAATCTTTAGATCACTTTGGGTAT
>NW_016837422.1:0-1592 GCF_001698545.2 Rhinopithecus bieti | reverse complement strand
CAATCCAAAGAATGATTTAACTCTATGAGATGATTACACAAATCACAAAGCAGTTGCTCTGAAAGCTTCTCTGCAGTTTTCATCGGAAGACGTTTTCTTTCTCACCACAAGACCAGGGGAACCACTTAATATCCCTTCACAAATTCCTCAAGACAGATCTTCCAAACTGGGCAACGTAGTGGAAGCTTTAACTCTCTGTAATTAATGCACACGTCAGAGAGGAGTTTCTTAGAATGCTTCTTTCCTGGTTTAATTCAGGATATTTCACGTTTCGCCAAAGTCTTCAATTCTCAGCAAAATATCACTTTTTAAGTTTTACAGGAGCAATGCTCAAAAACTGCCTTATGAGAAAAGAGGTATAATTCCCTGAGTGGAATGCACACATCACAAAGCAGTTTCTCAGAAAGCTTCTCTCCAGTTTTTATGTGAAGATATCTCCTATTTCCCCACAGGCCTGAATGTGCTCCCTAATGTCCCTTCGCGTTTCCATCCATTACTCAGTTTCAAAACTGCGTAATAGAAAAAAGTTTTATCTATGGGAGGTGAATAGACATATCTACCACAACGCAGTTTCACAGAAAGCTTCTTTCCAGTTTTTGTCTGATGATATTTCCTTTTTCACCATAGCAGTCCATATATTCCCGAATGTCCCCTTGTAGCTTTTTCTCCAAACGGGATTTCCCAATCTTCTAGGAGAAAAAAAGTATAACCCTGTGAGTGGAATGCACATGTCACAAAGCAGCTCCTTGGAAATCTTCTCTCCAGTATGTTTCTGAAGATGTTTCCTTTTTCACCAAAAGCCTCACAGCGCTCCCGCATATCACTTCACAGACTAAACAAAAACAGTGTTAGAACACCACTCAATGAAAACAGAAGCTGAACTGTGAGAGTGGACTTCATGTGGTGAAGAGCAGTTTAACAGAAAGTTTTCTTCTTTTTTTTTTATCGGAGGGTAATTCTTTTACAGCATATTCTTAAGAACGTTCCACAAATGTCCTTTTTGAGGTTCCACAGAAACAGTGAGTTCAAACTGCTCAATCCAAAGAATGATTTAATTTTATGTGATGCATACACACATTACAAAGCAGTTACTCTGAAAGATTCTGTCCAGTTTTCATCGGAAGGCATTTCCTTTCTCACCACAAGCCTCCAGGCGCCACTTAATATCCCTTCACAGATTCTTCAAAGACAGAGTTTCCAAACGGGGCAATGCAGCGTAAATTTTAAGTCTCTGAAATGAAAGCACACTTCAGAGCGCTGTTTCTTGGAATCCTTCTTTCTGGGTTTTCTTTCAGGATATTTCACTTTTCTCCCCAGTCTTCAATGCACTGCAAAATATCACTTTTTCGGTTTTACAGGAACAGTGCTCAAACACTGCCTTATGAGAAAAGAGGTATAAGTCCCTGAGTGGATTGCACACATCTCAAAGCACTTTCTCAGACCACTTCTCTACAGTTTTTATCTGAAGATAACTCCCTTTTCACCGTACCCCCGAATGTCCTGCCGAACGTCCCTTCACCAATCCGTCCATGGCAGACTTTCAAAACTATGTAATAGAAAGAAAGTTTTATCCATGTGAAATGAATAGACAT
>NW_016837421.1:0-805 GCF_001698545.2 Rhinopithecus bieti | reverse complement strand
CAACAAAATTGATAGACCACTAGCAAGACTAATAAAGAAGAAAAGAGAAAAATCAAATAGATGAATAAAAAATGATAAAGGGCATATCACCACCGACCCCACAGAAATACAAACTACCATCAGAGAATACTATAAACACCTCTACGCAAACAAACTAGAAAATCTAGAAGAAATGGATAAATTCCTGGAATGCACCCTCTGACGACTAAACCACGAAGAAGGTGAATCCCTGAATAGACCAAAAACGGGTTCTGAAATTGAGGCAATAATTAACAGCCTACCAATCAACCAAAAAAAGTCCAGGGCCAGACGGATTCACAGTCGAATTCTACCAGAGGTACAAAGAGGAGCCAGTACTATTCCTTCTGAAACTATTCCAATCAATAGAAAAAGAGGAAATCCTCCGTAACTCATTTTATGAGGCCAGCATCATCCTGATACCAAAGCCTGGCAGAGACACAACAAAAAGAGAATTTTAGACCAATATCGCTGATGAACATCAAGGCAACAATCCTCAATAAAATACTGGCAAACTGAATCCAGCAGCACATCAAAAAGCTTATCCACCATGATCAAGTTGGCTTCATCCCTGGGACACAAGGCTGGTTCAACATATGCAAATCAATAAATGTAATCCATCATATAAACAGAACCAAAGACAAAACCACATGATTATCTCAATAGATGCAGAAAAGGCCTTCAATAAAATTCAACCGTGCTTCATGCTAAAACTCTCACTAAACGAGGTATTGATGAGATGTATCTCAAAATAGTAAGAGCTATTTATGACAAACCCATAGCCAAT
>NW_016837420.1:0-1589 GCF_001698545.2 Rhinopithecus bieti | reverse complement strand
CCAACGGGCCTCAGTCTGTTCGAATTAGTCTACAGACGGCCCCTAACCCTCCAGCAAATACCTTCCCTGCCCTCCCCTTTGGCGAACTACCTCCCATATCTCACTCTTCTCAGACAACTCCTAAGACAACACGCTGAGTTAGCACACCCTCCTCCAACAGATGCTTACAACCCACATCTCTCCCTCAGTCCTGGAGACCAAGTATACATAAAAGATATCCAAGCCAAAGACTTACAGCCCAGGTGGAAAGGCCCATACACTGTCCTCCTGTCTACACATACAGCAGCAAAACTTCTAGGACACACGCATTGGATTCATATTTCTCAGCTAAAAGGGCCCCACTGAAAGCAATCAGTGGAAGTCAGTTCAGCTTTCCCCCACTCGCCTCAAATTTACTAAATTTTCTTAACTATCTCATACTCCCCAACCTTGCCAGGATCATCCTTCTGGGTTTTGCCTATATTCCAACAAATGCTTCCATTCCTTATTCCTATACTAATACTGTGCTTTAGTTTATGTTTTGCCCCCATTTTGATCAAATTTCTTCAAGGCAAGATTCAAGGAACTGAATTCCTGTCACCTTCAACCAGGTGCTTCTTCATCCGTGCGTCCAAATGGCAACCATAGACCCCGACCTTAACGACGCCCCTTAACAGCAGGAAGTAGCCAAATAGACCACGGCACCCCTTATCACTATTATCAATAAAAGGTTGGATTGTTTGGACAAACGGAGGTAAGATGGTGCACTTCCGGGTTCTTCATCACCAATTTTTCCCACGCGTGCGAAAATGCAGCTGGCACCCAGGAAGGTGCAGATTAATCAGTCATGCGCCAGGTGATGCCAATACAAGGAGACCAAGATTTACCTGGTGGCACCTGTGGAGCCCCTCCCCCTCCCCGACACACCCATGCCCCGCCTATTGCCCTTCCACTCCTAGAAAAGCCGCTCTCAGCAGGCACACTGTGGTGGGCTTCCTCAGCCCCTATTTTTGTCAGGACTGTATCAGGAACTCCACCCGAGAGCTTTACCGGGCGACTCTCTTGGCCTCCTTTGCCGGAGACCAACAGACCTTACCCCCACTCTTTCTTCACTGAAGCTAGATGATCAAAGAATAAATTTGCAGTTTTGCTTCTAGCCTTGCCTACTCGCTGGTTCTTTTGTGCTCTCTCTGGTGGTTCTTAGAAAAACAAATCAGTATAATGCTGAGAAAAAGAACCAGTGTACTCAGCGCAAGCCACTTGCCAAGCCTCATGAATTTCCAAAAGAGATTCAATGTATTGATTAGATAATAAGGTAATAATTTTTATAGGGTCAGCACCAAGCAACTGATAAGCTCGATGTCATCCTTTAATAATTAATTCAGCCAATTTATCAATATATAGGTGAATTTTCTTAATGGCTTTAGTAGCCAAAAACAGCCACTGCAGAATATTATTATCTTGGTGTAAAATGGCCGTTGATGAATGGGGAGTATGAAAAAGACACAAAGAAAGTGGAATATTGGGTGCAATATAATCAAGGTGAGCTTCACTAATTTATTTTCTACAAATGACAATTCTTCTGCTACAGGGGATAATTGACGAGAACT
>NW_016837419.1:0-1562 GCF_001698545.2 Rhinopithecus bieti | reverse complement strand
ACTTCTAACTAGATTTTCTATTAATGTACGAGGAGGGACTCCACTACTAAAGTTTGTTTTACTTCTCTGGTTATTTACACAGAATGCTGGCAATATATTAAGGCTCACTAATGTGGACCTAAGTGGAATTTCTGAGAGGCTTTGAATATGTATGTGCAAACTGTCCTATTTTCTTCATATGCTCTCTTAAATATGTATGTGTGTAAGTATATATATGACACACACATATATATATATTTCTAGACATCTAGGGTTTGCTGTCGTTAGTGACCAAGAAAAGTGGTTCTTTTGTGCACGTGTGAAAACATCAAATTAGCAATTACCATAGAAATGTATTTCATTGAATAACTAGGTTTCATTTGTTTGTCTGTTTCAGGGAAATTTAAAACAATTATTAGATGTTATTGTGCCTCTTCTTGTGTTGATATGTGTATTTGGGTCAAAAGTGCAAAACCTTTTCTACAATATACAGTTATTTTGGCTTTTCCCAGGGGAAGCTAGCAATAGTTTTAAAAGCACAAATTGATGTAAAATATTTTGGCTCTTATAATAATGTGAAGAAATTTTGTTTGTATTAACCAATAATGTTCAGGATCATTTTGTAGTAAGTATATTTTAAATGGTGTAATTTGTATGTTTATGATATGTAAGCAATTATTTAAGTTAGGTACAATGTATTTTTAGAAAACTGTTCCCAGGTGAACAAAACTTTGCTTTTCTTCTCCATTCTGTACAGGACAAGCATTATTCAGTTCACACAGTCAGCTCTCACTACACTTCAACCGAACGGGGCAAATTAGTATTTGAATTCTATCATCTTTATCTAAGGGAAGCAAAATTAACCATTTAATAATAGATTATCTTTAATGGTTATTAAAAGAATGTTATTGACCAAAAAGACATATTTGGAGATTAATAAAGATGTATTAGACTATCCAAAAGTGGATGCAAGCAAATGTGGTCCTAATCTAGAAAGGATGTCATTTTTGTATGTTGCTTGTGAGGTAGGCAAGTTTGTTCTCTTTCCTGACCTGCTCCATCTGCAACTTGTCAGCTCACTACCAGCACGGGGGTGTGAAACGAGGGAGGATTTGTGCCAGCCCTGCTGTGACTCTCATGCCACTCAGAGGGATGCAATCTTGCAGCAGATGGTGCCCTGGCATGGTGCAGCTTGACGGCTCCTCACCTGTGATGGAAGAAGCTACTCCATCTCCCTGAGCATCAGTTTGGCCCTCAGGTGGCTGCTTGAAAGATAAAATCATGACAAATAAAATACACTCTGTGCTGACCTTTTGCAAGAATCAGTGAGACCTCAGTCCTGTGCTTTGTACTCTGCCAGAAACCTCCCAGTTTAAAACATTGCTAGTTATTGTCTTTAGAAGCCATCCCTTCTTCCATCTTTGTGCTCCTTTGCTATTTTGAAATATCTAAGCATAAATTCAGCTTTAAAATTATATATTTGACAGATGTATAGTGGGTTTTACAGTTTTCTCAATGGGTGAAATCAGAAGGAAACTGTCAATGTCAGTACACTTCACTCCCCACCCCATCCCGGATGCAGG
>NW_016837418.1:0-810 GCF_001698545.2 Rhinopithecus bieti | reverse complement strand
AACGGAATTTAACGGAATGGAATATGGAATGGAATCGAATATGGAATGGAATGGAATGGAATGGAATGGAATGGGGAATAGAATGGAATAGAATAAAATGAAATGAAATATGATATGGAATGGAATGGAATATGGAATGGAATGGAATCGAACGGAATGGAATGGATTATGGAATGGAATAGAATATGGAATGGAATGAAATGAAACGGAATGGAATGGAACAGAATATGGAGTGGAATGGAATGGAATATGGAATATATAATAGAATATGGAATAGAGTGGAATATGGAATGGAATGGATTATGGAATGGAATGGAATGGAATAACGAATGGAATGGAATGGAATGGAATAAGGAATGTAACGGAATACGGAATGGGTGGAATATGGAATAGAATGGAATATGGAATGGAATGGAACTGCACGGAACGGAACAGAATGGAATGGAATATGAGATAGAATGGAAGAGAACGGAATGGAAAGGAACGCAATGGAATATGGAATGGAATAGATTATAGAATGGAATGGAATATGGAATGGAATGTGCAATGGAATGGAATGGAATATGGAAAGGAATGGAAGGGAATGGAACGGAATGGAATGGAATGGAATATGCAATGGAATGGAATGGAATGGAATATGGAATTGAATGGAATGGAATATGCAATGGAATGGAATGGAATGGAGAATGGAATGGAATGGAATGGAATGGAATGGAATGGAATGGAATATGGAATGGAATGGAAAGGAATAGAATGGAATACGGAACGGAATGAAATGGAGCGGAAAGAAATGGAATGGAATGGAATCAA
>NW_016837417.1:0-891 GCF_001698545.2 Rhinopithecus bieti | reverse complement strand
GCTACCTAACCTACCTTGACTGGCTGGAGCAGCCCTTCCTGGGGGCCGTGCCCAGCCTGCGGCCCTGCTGCGCCGCGCCTGGCCGGCGCCGCTCTTTGGCCTGCTGTTCCTGCTCCCCTCCCACCTCTTCCCGCTGGAGGCCGTGCGCGAGGACGCCTTCTACGCCCGCCCGCTGCCCGCCCGCCTCTTCTACATGATCCACGTCTTCTTCGCCTTCCGCGTGCGCTTCTACGTGGCCTGGATTGCTGCTGAGTGCGGCTGCATTGCCGCCGGCTTCGGGACCTACCCCGTGGCCGCCAAAGCCCGGGCCGGGGGCGGCCCCACCCTCCAATGCCCACCCCCTGGCAGGTCAGGCGGCGCGAGGGAGGCTTCCCAAGACCCAGCAGCCCCCACCTCCAACGGCTGGCTCTGCCCCTAGCAGGGAGGAGAGCGGGGAGCAAGGGGCCAGGGCCACCATCTTTTTGTTAGCAGAGTGTCGCCCCCTTGGCAACCACGGCCTGCCAGCCCCTGTCGCTAGGGAAAAGACCCCTGGTACTGACAGATGCCCCTTGTTGCTAGCGCTTGTCACCCCGCAGTATGGTGAACTGCCCTCTGTCGCTAGGAAAAGGTGGTAACTTAGCAACCCTGTGCCACCCCTCTGTTGCCACGGAAGTGTCACCTCCCCAGAACCAGATTGTTCCTGCTTGCTGGGGATGCCATCCTTTGGTAGTGGTGGGTCAGCCCCTGTTGCTAGGGAAACGGTTGCCTAGCAGCGGAACACTGCTATTTGCTAGGGAAGCAGGATCCCTAGCAACAGTAGTTCACCTCCTTTTTGCCAGAAGTTTTGCTCTGTTGCTGCAGATATGGCTCCCCCTGCACTGCGCCTTTGTTGCTAGGAGCTAGCACTGCTCC
>NW_016837416.1:0-1593 GCF_001698545.2 Rhinopithecus bieti | reverse complement strand
AGCCTAGGCTGGGCACTAGCCCATGAGCCCATGCCTGTAATCCCAGCACTTTGGGAAGCCAGCACAGATGGATCACTTGAGGTCAGGAGTTGGAAACCACCCTGGCCAACATAGTGAAACCCGGTCTCTACTGAAAATACCAAAAAAAAAAAAAAAATTAACTGGGCATGGTGGTGGGTGCCTGTAATCCAGCTACTCAGTAGGCTGAGGCAGGAGAATCACTTGAACCCAGGAGGTGGAAGTTGCAGTGAGCCAAGATCACACCACTCCACTCCAGCCTTGGCAACAGAGGAAGACTCTGACTCAAAAATTAAATTAAATTACATTAAAAAGGCAGAGCCTAAATGCGTAAAAATTATACACCACTGTATCCTTACTAGCCGGGAGATGTTGGAAAGCCGCTTTAGCTGCTATGATCCTCAGTTTCTTTAAAATAGGGAAAATCATGCCTGTTTTCAAGTTGTTGCTTGGATGGCCTGTGCTTGGCACTGGAAGGCATTGGGGAACTGGTTACAGTAGTTACAGTGGTGGTTGTCATCACTAGCACCTACCTTCTTGTTTCTAACACACACCCAGAAATCACTGAAAGGCCTTACTTAAGCCATGAACTGTGATTCAGTGGCCTTGTCTGCAACATGAGGACAAAAATCCCTAGTCCTACTTCAAAAGATTGCCCTGGAGGTCAAATTAATAATGGCAGAACATGCTTTCACAACTCAATGAACTCGGGACTCTGGTTCTAGACAGCCACCAGCTAGCTTTGTAATCTGATGAACCTCTTTATTTTTTAAGCCTATTTCCTCTAGCTTAAAATGAGGAGGTCAATCTGTGTAAATGAACTTCAACAGTATTAGGAATTTGAACTCTCCACTCTTCCACAGATGAAAAGTTTATTTCCAATGAAGAGAGTCTTTCTAAGACATGGAATCAAAAAATCTTGGGTCTTTCCTGGCACCTGGGCCTCAGCTCAACAAACTCTCACTAGAAGAGCCTTTCCTGACCACCTGTTATCCTCTCTAAGGGTACCTTCTCTCCCCACTTGTGTCCTTCATAGCATCTATCACTCTCTGAAATCATCTTCTCAACCTCGTGTCTCATCTGTCTCTCCCCACCAGAGTGTAAGCTCCCAGAAAGCTCGTATGCTCAGTTGTTATAAGTCTCTAATAAATGCTCAGTACATACTTGTTGAATAAATAAAATGATTTAACAATTTTGCAACTTATACAACCTTAGCATTCTCCGATGTCAAAATGTCAGAACCAAGGCTGGACATGAACAGTTTAAAGGACTAAAGTTTTTCAAACCTATCTGAATGTCAGCTCTGAAGTGGTTACTGCATTTTTTGGAAACGATCATTTATAATATTGTTTGAACAAAGATGAAATGGACCCATCCCCTCTTTCCTTTTTATGTAGTTGTTTCTTCCACCCTAAACCTCATCACATGAGGAGGAAGACAGACACTTGTTGTGACTTGACCGGTCCTCACTTGCCCTCTTTCAGAGAGCGGAATGGTGATCACTGTGTGCTTGGCTGGTGGGCTTTAGCACTTACAAAACCTGCTGTCGTCTGTGGAAATGCCCAGGTGTTGAAG
>NW_016837415.1:0-1131 GCF_001698545.2 Rhinopithecus bieti | reverse complement strand
ATGTGTATATATGTGTATATGTATATATATGTGTGAAATTTTAAAAGGATTTTCATTAATGTTTACCTCATCAAAGTTTTTTTTTCCAATAAGAGCTTTAGGGAACTCTAATTCACATATTCATCTACTTAAAACATACAACTCTTGGCTTCTTTGATTTCCTGAAAAAAAAGAAAAGAAAACCAACATACAACTCCCTGATTTTAGTATAGCCACAGAGTTGTGCAAACATGACCACTGTGTAGTTATTTTCAGAACAATTTCATACCTTGCAAAGAAACCCCATATCCATCATCCCCCAAACCTCCATCCATCCCTGGAAGCCAGTAATTGACTTTCCATCTGTAAAGAGTTGCCTGTTACGGACATTGTACTTATAAATGGAATCATACAACATGTGGTCTTATTTATTTATTTTAATTTGTTTTTTTCTCTTTCTTTTTTATTTTTAACTTCCCATGCTACATTGACCTAAACATATGGTCTTTTGTGAACATACAAAAATTTTAACCCCGGTCCCTTCTGTCACACTGCTTCCTCCCTAGGCCAGATGGCCATCAGGTTGTAGCTAAAGTTCCACAGCTATCTCCTAGTTTCTTTCCTTCTTCCCTCCTTCCCTCCTTCCCTCCCTCCCTGGCTGGAACACAGTAGCACAGTCACTGCTCACTGCAGCCTAGGCTCAAACGATCCTCCTGCCTCAGCTCCCCCAGTAGCTGGGATTACAGGTGCCCTCCACCACACCTGGCTATTTTTTATTTTTTGTAGTGATGGGGTCTTGCCGTTTTGCCCAGGCTGGTCTCGAACTCTTGGGCTCAAGCAGTCCTCCCAGCTAGACCTCCCAAAGTACTGGGATTCCAGGTGTGAGCCACCGCGCCGGCCCCTCTTTCTAATTTTCTGCCATTGTCTCTGTCTCTCTGAGTTTCTTGTCCCCCTGTCTCTCGTTCCTTATCCCCATTTCCCTGGGTCTCTGTCCCTACCCTTGGGGTCTCCCCGGCGCCCAGTCTCTGCCCCTCTGTCTCCCTCTTCCCACCTTCCCTCCAAGCTCCCTCTCCCCCTCCTGCAGACTTGAGCTCTGCCCACCTGCCTGTCTGACCGTGGCCCTCCCTCCCCGCCCCACAGGCCCGTTCTTCC
>NW_016837414.1:0-1327 GCF_001698545.2 Rhinopithecus bieti | reverse complement strand
CTAGGTTTCTTCTGAAGATATTTCCTTTGACACTGTATGCTTCATTGCGCTAAGAAGTATCCCATTGCAGATTTCAAGAAAACTGTCTTAGCAAACTGAAAACTGAAGAAAAACGTGTAACTCTGTGAGTTGCATTCACACATCGCAATGCAGTTTCTGAGAAGGCTTCTACCAGTTTTATCTGAGGATATTTCCCTTTTCAACATTGCCTCAATGAGCTACCAAATATCACTTTGCAGAATCCACGACTACAGTGTTAGGAAATGGTTCCAAGAAGGGAAGTGTGGAACTCTGTGTGATGAAGTCCCACATTAGAAAGCAATCTCCTAGAAAGCTTCTCTCTAGTTATTCTCTGAGGATATTTCCTTTTTCACAAAGGGCCCCAAAGGGCTTCCAAATATCACTTAACAGATTCCACGAAAAGAGTGTTAGCCACCTGCTTCATGAGGACTAATTTGTAACACTCTGAGATGAATTCACAGATGACAAAGTAGTTTCTCAGAGAGCTTCTCTCACGTTTTGAACTGATGATATTTCCTTTATGAGCGTAGGCCTCAATGCGAGGGAAAGTAGGCCTTCTCAGCTTCCTCAAAGAGAGTATTAATGGACTGTTCCAGGAAACATAAGTGTAACTCGGTGAGATGAATTCACACATCACCAAGAATTTTCTAAGAAACCTTCTTTCTAGTTTCCATCTAAGGATATTACCTTTGTCACCATAAGCTTCATTGCGCTAAGAAGTATCCCATTGGCAGATTTCAAGGAAACTGTGGTTGCAAACTGATCACTGAAGAGAAACGTTTAACTCTGTGCGTTGCATTCATACAATGAAGTGCATTTTCACAGAAGGCTTCTTTCCACTTTTTATCTGAAGATATTTCCTTTTCACCATAGCCCTCAATGAGCTCCCAAATATCACTTTGCAGAATCCACGACAACAGTGTTAGCAAACTGTTCCAAGAAGGGAAGGGTGGAACTCTGTGTGATGAACTCTCACATCAGAAAGCAATCTCTCAGAAGACTTCTCTCTCGTTACTATCTGAGGATATTTCCTTTTTCACAATGGGCCCCAATGGGCTCCCAAATATCACATTTCAGATTCCACGAAAAGACTGTTAGCAAACTGCTTCCTGAGGACTAATTTGTAACTCTGTGATTTGAATTCACAGATCACAAAGAAGTTTCTCAGAAAGCTCCTTTCCCGTTTTGAACTGATGATATTTCCTTTATCAGCGTAGGCCTCAATGCGATCCAAACTAGCCCTTCTCAGATTCCTCAAAGATAGTGTCAATGGACTGTTCCAGGAAACATAGTTGTAACTCTGTGA
>NW_016837413.1:0-3325 GCF_001698545.2 Rhinopithecus bieti | reverse complement strand
TTATTTCTTGTTTTCTCTGTAATGAATGCCAGGCGAGATGACTTTATTTACAAAAGCCCATCCGGTGGCTCAGGTTGCATCTGTAGTTGCCTTTGAATCATTTATTCAACGTCAGGATGGTAGAGTGAGGAGCTTCCCCAAACTGAACCAGAGTGGCATTTGTCCCAGGTTGCAGAGTATTCCCTGCCATAAATAAAGACATGTTGGTTCTTATTATTTATACAGGCGCTGGTGGTCCCATTAGCTCTTACACTTCATATTCTTAGAGCAAGAAGCTAGAGAGTGACTTAGGATATAGTGTAAAGATACCAGTAAATTAAGACAGTTCAACAAGATTTTTAGGACTTCTATTTTTCTTCTATTCATCATTTATGAAGTATTCTTGCTGGAAATAGTTTATGTCTCTCTATCTTGCTGAGTGATGAATACTCAGCCAGGATGCTAAAATGTGGCTTGATGAAGTATGTTGTGTTTCTGTATGTTCTTGTTTCCTTCCTTGAAACATGTAAAAGTAGAAAAACATATTAATTATAAATCAAGTATTCATCGTAAGCCTAAAAAAGATAAAATAATCAGTACTACCATTGACTAAAATTATTACTCCCCAAAACAAACTCCCTCCAAAGTTAGCACCATACTAATAGAGAATACAAGTTTTGCCAGGGATCACTGAGGCATAGTACCTCATGTGGGAAATATGGGAGGTAAAACCACCTGGGGAGCCGCTTGATGGTGAGTCAGGCTGTTCCTAGAAGAGTAGGCTGTGACTGCCGAACTTTGCAGGTTAAGGAGTATTTATAATGATCTTTGAGGAAACTGCAACTGCCAATTGAGGAAAAAAATGTTAGTTCATGACTAAAAACTACATGACAGAATCACAAAATCCATTTTACAAGTTAAAAAAGAAACTGATGGTGATGCAGGGCAGGCAAACCCCAAAGTGGGGCTTAGCCTGCAAGGGTTCTTGGCTTCACCCAGGAAAGGACTCAAGGGCAAGTCAGTGGTAAGGTGGAAGAAAACACCTTTATCAAAGCAACACTGTTACAGCTCCTGTGGTGTCACCACTCAGCGACTGCTCCCAGCGTTGCGCCATAGGCAGGGTGCCCAAGTATCGGCTCAGCCCCGTTTTGCGGTCATATGTATACCTACTTTTAATTACATGTAGATGAAGGGGTGGTTTGTGCAGAAATTGCTAGGAAAAGGGTGGTGACCTTTGGGTCATCAGGTCATTGCCGCTGAAAGGGGTGGTAATGCCTGAGTGTTGCCACGGCAATGGTAAACTGACATGGCACACTGGTGGGTGTGTCTTACAGAAAGCTGCTTCCGCTCTGTCCCTGTTTAGCTAGTCCTCAATTTTTTGTTCATAAATGAGCAAGAGAGTTATGGCCTTGGGTTTTATCCCAGAAGTACAGTGGACCCAGAGCACTCTAGACCCAGGAGCTAAACAAAATCACAGCATCCCACAGTTGTGTCCAGCCCTCCATCACTGATTGGCTGCAATCCAACAAGTGGCCCAGAGAGGAGGGTGCATTGAAAGCCCTTTGCTAACTGACAGGCCTTTAAGAAGGAAAAGGCTCTTAAAGACTGGTAAGGGATGGAGGAAGTGTTTGTGGCCACCATGGCACCCCAAGGCTGTGGTCTTCTCTGAGCACTCTGAGACTCAGGCAAGTCTTTGTCTCCGTTTTCCCACAAAACCAGCCAGTGCTAAAGCATATCCTCCTGGCCTACAAACAGTGGCCATGACTTGCAAACTCGTCCAGGTTACTTCTGATTTAGTGTTAGGCCGCCCACTTGATGTGTACGTTACTGTGCCGTGTCAACCCTGTTGCTTCGTGAAAACACACGGCACTCGTTTGCTTCTCAACTTACTTCTCATGAAATATTACTCCTCCTCCCCACCCAATCACAGTCCACTGCTGCCAAAATCCCTTGCTACCCTGTACATTTTGTCCAATAAGGGAACCCCCTCAACACACACATGCACACAATGGTGCTACTGAAACCAGACCACTGTCTCACACTAGATTAGATGTGCCAGAAACCCTTCTCCCCTAAGTTGATCTTATGCTCTATGTCAATGGCTCCTACCTCTGGGAGGAGGTTGGGACTTTCTAGCCTGGATATGCCATCACTGATCTACACAAAACTCTTGAATACCAAGTTTGCCATACGTTAAACCAGCCAAAGTGGCTAAATTAATTGTTCTCATTCGGGCTTACATAGGACAGAGGGAATTCAGGTTAGCATGTGCAGTGACAGACCCTGGGTCTTTGGCACAGTGCATGATTTTGCTATGTTTTGAAGACAGAGGATTCATGACAGCAACTTGTCCCCAGTCAAAAGTAAACCCCAAATAGCAGAACTTCTAGTGTCATTGCTGTTGTCCCAGCTAGTTGTTACAATTAAAACTGAGCGATATAGTATAAAATACTCAGATGAGGGTCAGGGAAATAAACTGGCTGATAAAGGTGCTAAGTTAACATCCTCTTCTTTGGCCACCTAAGAAATCCAGGAAGTCTCCAAACCTTGTGACTAGATACCTGGGCTTCGTTTCAAATACCCACAGTCCTGCTAGGATTATTTACCCTCTTTAAATACATTGACAGAGGCAATTTCTTTACAATGCTTCTAAAGGAAACGTAAAATTCAAACAGCTCAGATAACAATTTCAGAGTCAAAAAGAATTGGATGAGAAAAAGGTGGATGCTTGATCCACTTAAGTGGACTTCGGAAACACCCAGATGGCCATTTGGTAACTCCTAAGTCTGTCTCCCAAGTCATTGTGTACAATTTACTCACCCAGATTTACCACAGAAAGGACAACATGTAGTATATATTAAACAAAACAATATGGCTTGGACTCTTTAGATTTTACCTGGACCAAGCTGTTGCCATTTGCTGCATCTACCAAAAACATAATCCCCCAAAAAGATAAAGGTGGAGCAAAAAAGGGAAGTGGTTTCCTTTACGTCCTTCCTTCACTGGAAAATAGGCTGTATTCAATCATCAATAGCACATGACTACCAATATGCACTCATTATAATCCACGTGTTTTCAGAATGATTAGAGGCTTTCCCTGTTGAAACTCCTCAAGGACATCAGTTGCCAAGATTTATCAAGAGTGAATCTTCCCCGCATGGGTTATCCCCTCTACTGCCTCTACCCTGCTACCCTGTACATTTTGTCCAATAAGGGAACCCCCTCAACACACACATACACACACACACATACACAATGGTGCTACTGACACCAGATCACTGTCTCACGCTAGGTTAGGTGTGCCAGAATCCCTTATCCCCTAACTGGATCTTATGCTCTATGTCAA
>NW_016837412.1:0-1271 GCF_001698545.2 Rhinopithecus bieti | reverse complement strand
GTACTCAGAGGAAGGCAATGAAAAGGAGAACATTGTTATCTCCTCACTAGCTTAATGCTGTTCCTGATGAAAATCGCCTGAGGCCACATAAGAAATGTGGTGTAGTAATTATGTGCACTCAAATAGCTTCCCATTGGAAAGAAATAATCCACATTGGTCACTGAATCAAGCAAAACAGGCATAAAATTAAGCAGATTCACTTTATTTATAAAATAGTGAGTAATCACACTTCAAATAGATAATCTAAAAAAGAACACTGGAATTCAACAGAGAAGTAACAGGAAACACCTGAGGCAAGGAAAGAGAGGGGAAGACAGGCAGCCTGCTTGGCTAGGGTTGGCTGGGAACTTCAAAGAGACTCCACAATGTGGGAAAAAGGTAAGTAAGAGACCCCCATTGGTCTACACTCCCACCACAAACTCCTGCAATTCTAGCCACAGGAGAGCCCCTTGACCCTCGTGGGCCCTAAGACTTACATAGGGAGCTGCCTGGAGACTGTGTGATGGCATTGCTCCAGAGAGGGAGCCCATGCTGCATTGCATACATCTCCTGAGCTCTAAGGAGCCATTTTGAGAGTCCAGCCATCACCAGACTGCATCCTGCTCTGGAGTCCAACAGTCCCTGCATTTTCACATCTCCAGAGATCTACTGACCTCCCATGTCTACAGCCATTACTACTGCTGGCTACTGCCATCAGAGCTGAAGTGCAAGCTACGAGCAGCAATCCTGACACCCACAAGCAGCAGGATCACCACAGATTTACAAGTGCCCTGCTGGCTACCCCACCTGCAGCCACCACCTAGAGCTGACACATGCATCCCCCAGCCACCTGCTTACATCTGCTGCCACTGAAAAGAAATAAGGAAGTCAAATTGTCCTTTTTTGCAGATGATATGATCTTATATTTAGAAAAATCTAAAGACTCCACCAAGAATCTCTTATATCACATCAGTAAATTTAGTAAAGTTGCAGGATATAAAATTAACATACAAAAACCAGTTGCCAGGCCGGGCGCGGTGGCTCAAGCCTGTAATCCCAGCACTTTGGGAGGCCGAGACGGGCGGATCACGAGGTCAGGAGATCGAGACCATCCTGGCTAATACGGTGAAACCCTGTCTCTACTTAAAAATACAAAAAACTAGCCGGGCGACGAGGCGGGCGCCTGTAGTCTCAGCTACTCGGGAGGCTGAGGCAGGAGAATGGCGTAAACCCGGGAGGCGGAGCTTGCAGTGAGCTGAGATCCGGCCACTGCACTCCAGCCTGGGTGGCAG
>NW_016837411.1:0-2346 GCF_001698545.2 Rhinopithecus bieti | reverse complement strand
CTGCCCAGGGGACATGGAAGAAGGTCCTGAGCTTTATGACCCTCAGGCCCTGGAGTGAGGAGGGGCCATGAGGTGGTGCACCCAGTGCTTCTTTTCAGTGTTCTTGTTCAATTTATTAAAGTTTAAAACTATATCTTATACTAGCAACCAAAGTTATATCTCTCTATACATAAACGTGTACCACATATTTATCCATAGATACGTAGTATATGCAAATATATGCATACAACTTATTTCTAAAATATGTGTATTCAATATGTACAATTACATTCAAAATTCTTATTACAGATACACGTAATTTTATGTTTATTTGTGTAGCATATGTTCCTTTTCTTTCCGAGCAGAACAGAGTCTGGCTGAGTAAAGACTCTGAGGACAATTGCTGAACTTCCCTCTTTGGCTCCCACGGGGGCAAAGTCATTCATGACCAGGGAATTCTGGGAATTCTCTGAGACTTTCACTCTTGCCGGGCTGTGGGATATATGCTTAATGCAGCTCCCCTGAATTTGTGAGTAGTTTCCTTCCCTGAAGCCCCCACCAGGCAGCCCTGTGGGCAGGGCCTGTGGTTCCTCCCAGGTCCTCAGCCCTGTGGCTCAGGAGAACAGCTGCTTCCCCCACAGTGCTGGACCAGCACCTGGTAGCTCTCAGGCAATGCCAGCCTGACCTTAACCCTGGGCCAAGAACCCTATTGCAAATGTCTCCTCATTAATCGAAGTACCTGAAAGTCTGTCTTGTTCTTAAACTCAAAGTCCACATTTCCACTATTGCTAAAGCTAGCATTTGCCACCTGAAAAATTAGACATGTGAATTGTTATTCTCAGAGCCTGGCCTCTTCCAACCTCACCAGATAAAGTTGCCCATATGTTCTCTTCTCTCCACACAACTTTACTTAGAATTATAGTGAAATGTAAAATGTGGTAAAGCTCTCATCGCCTGCACTGGAACCGTCCTCTTCTCCTTTGGTGCGTAGGCCACCAGCTCTAGCCTGCTGGGCATGGTGAGGACAGTGAGTCTCTCCCAGCCTGGGACAGGAGCAGGGATTAAGGGCACATGTGATTAGCTCAACAGTGCAATGTCAGGGGAGTGAAGGAGGGGCAGGGACTCTGGGAAGAATTTGATCCTTCCTAAGAAGATGGAAGGTGAAGAGCTTTGCTTCACCTTCTAAAATCAATGACTTTCTTTTAGATTTGGGAGCAGGGATACATGTCTCATTTCCCTGACTCCTTCCACATTTTCTCTTTCTCTTACAATATCTCTGACTCAGTCTGTCCCTCTCAGATTGTATCCTGAAAATCTAATTTTCCTCCTAATACGAAAATAAACCAACAAACAAAAGCCTCTTCCTCCTATCATGTGCTGTGAGATCTGACCCCAAACTCTGTGATATCCAGATCATATAAGAGATAATCATGGGAATTTACCAAAGAGATTTTTTAGCTAAAAACAAATTCTCGTATTAGCTCTTCTCTCGGAAACATTTTCTCTGTCACTTTTCACAAATGACACCAGAAGACAAGGTGAAAATATTTCCAAGAACAGAGGACAAGCAGGCGGCTCAGTGAGGTGAAATACATGTCTTCCCCCTTACATTAGTTTCCAATGCTGCTGTTTATCACCACAGCCTTATTGGCCTCACACAACATAAATGAATTACCCTGTAGTTCTGGAGGTCAGAAGTGTTACTGAGCTAATGTTAAGGTGTCAGTAGGGCTGTAATCCTTCTGGATGCTCCGGAGGAGAGAACTCGATCCTCTGCTTCTTATCTTCCAGGTGCTCCCACATTTCTGGTTCCATGGCCCCTTCCTTCCTCAAACCACATCCCTCCTTATTGTCCCAGTTCCTCTCTGACTGCAAGCCTCCTCCTCTCTTTTAAAGACCTTTGTGATTACATTGCTTTCATCTGGATAACCAGGTTGCTTATTCTCAAAGTCCTTAACTTACATTTGTCAAGTTCTTCTTTTGCTATGTAAGGTAGAATCCTTCTGATAAGGCTCGGATGACTGGAGGAACACCAGGGTTCTTAGTCTCACGCCGGTTTGTTTAAAAAGACACCGACCTGCGTGGAGTTGTTTTAAGTAGCGAAAAGTTTAATACACAAGAAGAAAGGAAGAAGAAAACAGCTCCCCCGTACAGAGACAGAAGGACGGGGGATTCCAACAAAGAGAAAGCTCCATGTGCGGTGGAAAAGTGGCTTCTTATATGAGGAGGCTGAAGGAGGTGGTGTCTGATTTGCATAGGGCTCAGGGGATTGGTTTGACCGGGCATGTCATTCATGTAGCCTGAGAAAATACTGGCCCTCCCACCCTAGCGTTTTAATATGCAAATGCAGGGTGCCATAATGTTCTA
>NW_016837410.1:0-2814 GCF_001698545.2 Rhinopithecus bieti | reverse complement strand
CTAAATGAGTTCATTGGTGAATCCTACCACAGTTTTAAGGAAGAAATAGTACAGTTTTAAACAATTTCTTCCAGAAAATTGAAGAGGAGAGAATAATTCCCTGTTCATTTTACAATGCCAGCATTACCCCAGACAAAAATGTTTAAGAAAAGAAGACTACAGGCCAACATGATTCATGAATATAGAGGTAAATATTGTAAACAAAATTTTAGCACAATGGCTCCAGAATATATAAAAAGACATACATATAATATTCAACTATAATAATCCCAGCAAATGATTATATTACATGTATATTATACATATATATTACATGTCTATTATATGTACATATACATATAAAGATCAAGTATAATTAATCCCAGAGAAGTAAAGGTTTATTGCCAGGTATTCTGTATTTTGATGTGATATTAAAAGATATGTTTAAGTTTTTATTGATTGGGCTTGCAGCATATTTAAATAGTTTCTCATTATGTTTTATAGTTTTTAGGGTACAGGTTTTCCACAGCTTTTGTTAAGAATACAATTAATATTTGTATACTAACTTATACCCTGCAACCTTGCCAACCTCACTTGCTAGTTTCAGTACTTAGTAGATAATATAGGATTTTCTATATAAAACTATCATGCCATCTGTGAATATAGCTTTACTTTTTCCTTTCCAAACTGGATGCATTTTATTTCTTTGTCTTGCCTTACTATACTGGTAGAACCTCCCCTATAAAGTTTAATACTCTTATTCTTGACAGTCTTCTGCTATTAAGTACACTGTTAGTTTTAGGGTTTTGTAGATGCCATTTATTAGGTTAAGAAATTCCCTTTCTATCCCTACTAGGTTGAGAACTAATAAGAAATGGATGCTTAATTTTCTCAAATGCTTTTTCTGCATTAACTGATATGACCACATCAACAGACACAAAAAACTACCATTTAATATTACATAAAAAAATACGAAATACTTAGTGATAAGTCTGACAAAAGATGTCTAAGTCCTGGTAGTAAAAACTGCCAAACATTGGTGAGAAATGTAAGAAGACCTAAATAAACAAAGATATACTGTGGCCATGTGACAGAAAACTCAATATTTCACAGATTAAAATTCCTTCAAAGAGAGACGCAAATGAAGCAAGGCAGCAAATGAGCTGAGAGGCTCTCCAGAAAAGGAAGGTACCAGGGAGAAGGAACTGCAAGAGCAAATACCATGAAACAGGGACATGATAGGTGTTTAAGGGACAAAAATGTGACCATATGGCTGGAGTGCAGAAAGCAGGCAAAGAGAGAATGGGGATGAGATTAGAGAATTATCTAAGTGCCAGATTATGTAAGGCTAAAAACATGGAGTTTGGAACCCATTGAAAAGTTATAAACAAAAGAGTATTGTAATCCGATTTAGGTTTTACAGGGAGGCAAGACAGAAGCACAAACATCGCTGAGAAAGTAATTTCAATAACCCAGTAGTAGGGTGGTGGTTGAAATCAGACTGGTAAAGGTGGAAGTCATGAGAAATGGTTGAATTAGGAATGAAACCACAAAATTCTACCAAACTTGCAAAGAAGACCTAACATCAATATCTTCAAACAATTCCAAAAAATTGAAGAGGAGAGAATTCTGTCTAACTCATTCTGCAAGATCAGTAAACCCTGATACCTCAATAAGACAAGAATGCAATTAAAAAAAAAAAAAAAAAAAAAAAAAAAAAAACCCACAGGCCAATATCTCTAATGAACCTAGACACAGAAATCCTTAACAAAATACTAACAAATTGAATCCAGCAGCACGTCAAAAAGATAAAATATATCATGATCAAATGGAATTTATATCAGGGATGCAAGCATGGATCAACATACACAAATCAACAAATGGGATACATCACAACCATAGAATAAAGGACAAAAATCACATGTTTATCTCCATAGATACAGAAAAACCATTTGATAAAATTTGACATCCTTTAACAATAAAAACTCTCAACAAACTAGACATAAAAGGAACATACCTAAACATAAAGACCATATATGACAAACCCACAGTTATCATCATACCAAATGGGGAAAATCTGAAAGTGGTTCCTCTAATACTGGAATAAGATAATGATGCTCACTTTTGCCACTAGATTCAACATAGTACTGAATCTCCTAGCTACAGCTACTAATCACGAGAAAGAAATAAAATTCATCCAAGTTAGAAAAAAGTAATTCCAATTATCTGCTTTTGCAGATGACATGATTTTGTATAGAGAAAAACCTAAAGATTTCACCAAAAAACTTTTATATCTCATAAATAAATTCTGTAAAGTTGCAGGATATAAAATCAGTGTACAAAAATCAGTAGTGTTTCTATACACCAATAATGAAGTAGCTGAGAAATAAATTTAAAAGGCAATCCTGAAGATGGCCAAATAGGAACAGCTCCAGCCTCCCACTCCCAGCAAATGCAGCTCACCACCAGCAATGGAACAAAGCTGGACGGAGAATGACTTGGAGGAGTTGAGAGAAGAAGGCTTCAGTCAATCAAACTTCTCAGAGCTAAAGGAGGAACTACGTAACCAGCACAAAGAAACTAAAACCTTGAAAAAACAATGGATGAATGGATAACTAGAATAATCAATGCAGAGAAGACCTTAAAAGAACTGACAGAGATGAAAACCATAACACGAGAAATACGTGACAAATGCACAAGCTTCAGTAACTGACTCGATCAACTGGAAGAAAGAGTATCAGCGATTGAAGATCAAATTAATGAAATGAAGTGAGAAGTGTGGAGAAAAACAAGTAAAAAGAAATGAACAAAGCCTCCAAGAGGTATGGGATTATG
>NW_016837409.1:0-839 GCF_001698545.2 Rhinopithecus bieti | reverse complement strand
ACATTCTTCTCAGCCCCACATCTCATTTATTCTAAAATTGACTACATAATTCGAAGTAAAACACTCCTCAGCAAATGTAAAAGAAAAGAAATTAAAAAAACAGAAACAGAAAAACAAACTATCTCTCAGACCACAGTGCAATCAAATTAGAACTCAGGATTAAGAAACTCACTCAAAACCACACAACTACATGAAAACTGAACAACTTGATCCTCAATGACTACTAGGTAAATAACAAAATGAAAGCAGAAATAAAGCTGTTCTTTGAAAGCAACAAGAATGAATACACAACATACCAGAATCTCTGAGACACATTTAAAGCAGTGTGTAGAGGGAAATTTATAGCACTGAAACCCACAAGAGAAAGCAGGAAAGATCTAAAATTGACACCCTAACATCACAATTAAAACAACTAGAGAAGCAAGAGCAAACAAATTCAAAAGCTACCAGAAGGCAAGAAATAACTAAGATCAGAGCAGAACTGAAAGAGATAGAGACACAAAAAACCCTTCAAAAAATCAGTGAATTTAGGAGCTGGTTTTTTGAAAAGATCAACAAAATAGATAGACTGCTAGCAAGACTAATAAAGAAGAAAAGAGAGAAGAAGCAAATAGATGAATAAAAAATGATAGAAGGGTTATCACCACCAATCCCATAGAAATACAAACTACCATCAGAGAATACTATAAACACCTCTATGCAAATAAACTAGAAAATCTAGAAGAAATGGATAATTCCTGGACACATACACCCTCCCAAAACTAAACCGGGAAGAAGTTGAATCTCTGAATAGTCCAATAACGGACTCTGAAACTGAGGCAATAATTAATAGCCTACCA
>NW_016837408.1:0-711 GCF_001698545.2 Rhinopithecus bieti | reverse complement strand
TGTAATGAATTGTTTTACCAGTTCTCCTTAATACTCTTTTTCTCTGAAAATGGATGTTTGTAGGTTTTAGCAGTTTGTGTTATGGAAGACAGAAATTTCTTTTCCTACAAGGTGGATAAGGTAACTTTCATTTTTGGCTTGCTTTCCCTGAGTCTCAGTCAGAAGAAAACACTGACTTTGAATTAGTGTCAAGCTTGTAGCTATTTGTTTTTCACGGGACTGTTGATACATTTTAGAAAGTTTTTGGTTGCTGTTTCGGTTAATTTCTCTTCCTATCTACAATTGTTGTCTTTCAGTACTCCCCGATATTTTTCTTCTTGAAGAAGTAGCTAATTTTAAAGTTCTTCTCCTCACCCCAAGAACTTCTGCCTTTATAATTGTTTCTCTCTTCATATTTATTTTATACAAGATATGTGGCTGATTATATTGTTTCTGTCTGTACAGATGGAGAGTTAAGGAATAAAGAGGACAGACTAGATTACCTCAAACACTGAAATGCTATGATTTGTCCCAAGTCGTAACATGCATTATCTGACCAAACATATGTGCTTTTTCTCTAGAAGCATTTTGTCATTTTGAATAAAATAGGTCTTCTGAATTTACCTTAATGAAGTTGACAACTTTCAGAGGTTTTCAGTGGTGAAGAGAAACTTGGATAAGGAGATAATTGACGCAAACAGAAAAAGCCTCATCTCTTCTGGATGCCTTTAA
>NW_016837407.1:0-1896 GCF_001698545.2 Rhinopithecus bieti | reverse complement strand
TATCACATTTATTGACTTGTATATGTTAAACCATCCCTGCATCCCTGGTATGAAACCCACTTGATCATGGAGGATTATCTTCTTGATATGCTGTTGGATTCAGTTAGCTAGTATTTTGTTAAGGATCTTAGCATCTATGTTCATCAAGGATATCGGTCTGTAGTTTTGTTTTTTGGTTATGTCCTTTCCTGGTTTTGGTATTAGTGTGATACTGGCTTCATAGAATAAATTAGGGAGAGTTCCTTCGTTATCTTGTAGAATAGTGTCAAAAGGATTGGTACCAATTCTTTGAATGTCTGGTAGAATTCTGCTGTGAATCCATCTGGTCCTGAACTTTTTTTTTTTGAGATGGAGTCTTGCTCTGTCTCCAGGCTGGAATCTTGGCTCACTGCAACCTCTGCCTCCTGGGTTCAAGCATTCTCCTGCCTCAGCCTCCCAAGTAGTTGGGACTACAAGTGTGCACTACCATGCCCAGCTGATTCATTTTTTTATTTTTTTATTTTATTTATTTATTTTTTTTGAGATGGAGTTTCGCTTTTGTTGCCCAGGCTGCAGTGCAATGGTGTGATCTCAGCTCACTGCAACCTCTGCCTCCTGGGTTCAAGCAATTCTCCTGCCTCAGCCTTCCCAAGTAGCTAGGATTATAGGCATGCGCGACCATGCCTGGCTAATTTTGTATTTTTAGTAGAGATGGGGTTTCATCATGCTGGCCAGGCTGGTCTGGAACTCCTGATCTTAGGCAATCTGCCTGCCTTAGCCTCTCAAAGTATTGGGATTATAGGCGTGAGCCACAACACCCGGCCTTGTTTTTTCTTTAAGCTATATATTTCCTTGAATATTTCTCCCTTCACTTCTTTTTTTTGAGAGGGAGTCTCACTCTGTCGCCTAGGCTGGAGTGCAGTGGCGTAATCTCGGCTCTCTGCAACCTCTGCCTCCTGGTTCAAGCAGTTCTCCCTGCCTCATGTCCCTGAGTAGCTGGGATTACAGGCACCCACCACAAGGCCCAGCTAATTTTTGTATTTTTAGTAGAGACAGGGTTTCACTGTGTTGGTCAGACTGGTAACGAGCCCCTGATGTCAGGTGATCCACCCGCCTTGGACTCCCAAAGTGCTGGGATTACAGGTGTGAGCCACCGCCCTGGCCAGTTTTTGTGTTTTTAGCAGAGACAAGGTTTCGCCATGTTGGCCAAGCTGGTCTCAAACTCCTGGATTGAAGTGATACACCTGCCTCAGCTTCACAAAGTGTTGGGTTTTTAGGTGCGAGCCACTGTGCCCGGCCTGAAATTTAAGTAATTATTAATATGTTAAACGTCTTTCTATTTGGAGATTGGAATTATGTCCTTATGATTTTTTACAGTTCTCATAATTTTAATTTTTGGACCTTCTGCTAGATGGCAGTAGTAATCAATGCCAAGGGCCAGGAAGGCAACCTTTAAAACAATTTGATATCTTAAGTGTAATTTTTTTTTTTTTTTTTTTTTTGAAATGGAGTCTCGCTCTGTCGCCCAGGCTGGAGTGCAGTGGCGATCTCGGCTCACTGCAGGCTCCGCCTCCCGGGTTTAGCCATTCTCCTGCCTCAGCCTCCCGAGTAGCTGGGACTACAGGCGCCCGCCACCTCGCCCGGCTAGTTTTTTGTATTTTTTAGTAGAGATGGGGTTTCACCGTGTTAGCCAGGATGGCCTCGATCTCCTGACCCCGTGATCCACCCGTCTCGGCCTCCCAAAGTGCTGGGATTACAGGCGTGAGCCACCACGCCCGGCCGCTTAAGTGTAATTCTTAAGTTTATTAAGTTACAGCTGATTTTCAGTTTTTTTAATCCTTCATAATCTGATCTGTAAAGCACATGTGAACTTTTTATCCTCTTAATATCTGTTTTGTTCTGGATAGTTCAATAATT
>NW_016837406.1:0-838 GCF_001698545.2 Rhinopithecus bieti | reverse complement strand
ATGAGCATGGAATGTTCTTATATTTGTTTGTGTCCTCTTTTACTTCATTGAGCAGTGGTCTGTAGTTCTTCTCGAAGGGACACATTTAAAGCAGTGTGTAGAGGGAAATTTATAGCACTAAATGCCCACAAGAGAAAGCTGGAAAGATCTAAAATTGACACCCTAACATCACAATTAAAAAACTAGACAAGCAAGAACAAATACATTCAAAGGCTAGCCGAAGGCAAGAAATAACTAAGATCATAGCAGAACTGAAGGAGATAGAGACACAAAAAGCCCTTCAAAAAATCAATGAATCCAGGAGCTGGTTTTTTGATAGACCGCTAGCAAGACTAATAAACAAGAAAAGAGAGAAGCAGCAAATAGATGCATTAAAAAAGGATGAAGGGGATATCACCCCCAATCCCACAGAAATACAAACTACTATCAGAATACTATAAACACCTCTATGCAAATAAACTAGAAAATCTAGAAGAAATGGATAAATTCCTGGACACATACACCCTCCCAAGACTAAACCAGAAAGAAGTTGAATCCCTGAATAGACCAATAACAGGCTCTGAAATTGAGGCAATAATTAATAGCTAACCAACCAAAAAAAGTCCAGGACCAGACAGATTCACAGCCAAATTCTACCAGAGGTACAAAGAGGAGCTAGTACCATTCCTTCTGAAACTATTCCAATCAACAGAAAAAGAAGGAATCCTCCCTAACTCATTTCATGAGGCCAGAATCATCCTGATATCAAAGCCTGGCAGAGACACAACCAAAAAAAGAGAATTTTAGACCAATATCCTTGATGAACATTGATGCAAAATCCTCAATAAAATACTGGCAA
>NW_016837405.1:0-2544 GCF_001698545.2 Rhinopithecus bieti | reverse complement strand
AAAAGATAGTCTAGTAATTTAACATACTGTTGTTTTCAACAGGCTAGTGCTTGTGATTTGTAAAAGAACTCTTCAGAAATGAGTTCAATTGGGACACTTTCCATGTCTTTCTATTCCATAGAGCAGTTTATTTGTCATGAGCTCTGTCTTTTGAAAACTTGAAAGCCTGCAACAATAAAACCAGCTGCACCTGGTGCATGGGATAGGCATGGAATTGAGGAGAGAGTTCAAACTACGGTCAGTCCTCTGTATCTTCGGTTCTGGATCCTTGGATTTAAACAACTGTGCATCAAAATACTTGGAAAAAGTAAAACAATAAAAAACAAAAATTTATAAATACTTTATAACAGGTATTTACAAAGCATTTACGTTGTATTAGGTATTATAGTAATCTAGAGATGATTTAAAGTATACGGAAGGATGTGCATAGGTTATATGCAAATACTATGCCACATTATCTCAGGGACTTGAGCATCGGTGAATTTGGTATCTCTGGGGTCTTGGAACCAGTATCCTGAGGTTACTAAGGGACGACTGTGTTCAATTTCTTCTCTGGCTATTAGTTTATTCTCTAATGTGTTTTTGTCGTTGTTTTGTCTTGTTGTTTTTGCCTCTTCAAGTCAATGTCAGAAACTTAGTTGTTCTAGACTACCCATTAGCTCAAAGCTACCGGTAAGCAGACTACCACTGCAATCTAAGCAACCGATTTTTTCCCCATCAGATTGGCAAAAATTAAGCATCTATTAATGTTGAAGCTGTAGGGCGTTTTCCTGAGCATGTTAATTATGACGGCCTTTTTTGCTAGGCACCTAGACGACTCATCAAAATGAAATAAAATACCCACGCACTTGACGCACTTATCTGGTTATTTCCTTATCTGGGTGCTGGTTATGTGAGGTCTACAGTTGATGAAAACTTACTGAGCTTTATATTTATAATAGGTACAATTTTCTGTATGTGTAGTAGATTTCAATCCTTTTTAAAATGTCTTTTGCCACAGCCCGCAGCTGTGTATAATGCTATTCACTTAACAGTGGAAAACATGGCAATGACCTGAATCCCCCTGGCTCCCGGGATCCTACTCCCTTAAGTTAAACAAATGAAATAACTTCCACTGTCTTTCGTAATGCCTTAATTCTGTCCTCAGTTAAACCGGCGGTGTGCGCTTGGTTTTTCCAGGGAAGGATTCTGGAAGACGAGGAGCAGAAGCCAGCATTTCGCCCCCGGGGCACCTCCAGTTGGCTGCGGTCCGCTCGCAGCCTCACTGGAGCAGGCCCCGCCCTCGCAGAGGCCGTTAGTCCAAGTCAGGTGATCGTGGACTCCCCTGACCCGGCGGGACCGGAAAAAGGAATTCCCGGGCCCTGGCTTCCTGGCGGATGGTGAGGACCCCAGGGGTGAAACCAGGAGCTGCTGGAGCGGGAATGAGGTGGCGCCAGTGGCTCCGGAAACTGGGGGAGTTTGTCTGTACTGGTCTCTCCGCAAACACAGTTTGTGCGGGCGTGAGGGCTGCGGGTCCGCCAGAGAAAAGTCCACCGCTACCCCTCTCCGGAGACTGGGGCGGGGGTAGGGGGCGGGTAAGTTAGAGCAGGTGGGCGGCTTAGAGTCCCTGTGCTTCCCTGGGGGAAGGAAGGGCCCCCGCCTCCCGGGGCAGGAACTAGGGCTTGTCTGGAGCTGGGAGTCCTTTCAGGTCTTCCCCAACCCCAAGAGGACCTCCCAAGGACACCCCCTTCCCCAGCCCTGCTGTGGGACTTAGACAAGAACGTGCTTAGAATCAGGCTCACTCTTGCACACTGTTAGAAGCCCCTCCGCTCTTTCCAGAGCCAGAAAGTAGTAGTTCTGGGGTTGAGACTTATCCATCCATCCATCCAGTCCATCCATCCGTGCGTTCTAAGCGCCTAGTCTATACCATGAAGTGTGCTAGGCACTGGGAGGACTTGAGCTGCCCAGGGAAGGGGAAATCGGAGGCTTGAATTGGATGCCATAGTTAAGGTTCCAGGGGCAGAGACCTAACCGCGCTTTGTGTGTAGTGCTAAGGGGGCTACCTGAGGATCCTATTAACCTTAAAGGCGGATGGCAGGAGCTAGCTGGCCAAAGTACAGTTTGTGTACCAGGGGTTGGGAGGCAAGGGTGGAGGCGTGTGTCTTCAGCCAGGGAACAGCGTGTGCACAGACTTCAGGTGAGAGAGAGCATGGCTCCCCAGGAATGAATGCATTTCCCATAGCTGGGAGAGTATCACCTGGAAGGTTAGGGAAAGATAAGGCTGCATAAGTAAAGATCAAATCTTCCTGGCTCTTGGATCACCACAATCAAGGTAATGAACACATCCACCGGCCACCAAAATTTCCTTGTGTGAGGGGCTATTTTAGGAAGTATGATCAAGAAGGGCTGGCCTGGCCAGGTGCAGTGGCTCACGCCTGTAATCCCAGCACTTTGGGAGGCTGAGGTGTGTGGATGATCCGAGGTCAGGAGTTTGAGACCAGCATAGCCAGCGTGGTGAAACCCTGTCTCTACTAAAAATACAAAAAAGCCGGGTGTGGTGGCACA
>NW_016837404.1:0-1592 GCF_001698545.2 Rhinopithecus bieti | reverse complement strand
CTTCATTGCGCTAAGAGACATACCATTGCAGATTTCAAAAAATAGTCTTAGCAATGGATCAATGATAGGAACGTGTAACTCTTTGAGTTTCAGCCACATATATCAAGGCAGTTTCTCAGAATGCTTCTTTCCCGTTTTTATCTGAGGACATTTCCTTTTTTACCATAGCCCTCAGTGAGCTCCCAAATATCACTTTGCAGATTCCACGACAACAGTTAGGAATCTGCTTTGTGAAGACTATGTTGTAACTCGGTTAGATGAATTCACATGTCACAAAGAATTTTCTCAGAAAGCTACTTTCTAGTTTTCCTCTGATGATATTTCCTTTGTCACAATCTGCTTCATTGTGCTAAGAGATATCCCAAAGCAGATTTCAAGAAAAGAGTCTTAGCAACGGTTCAATGAAATGGAAAGTGTAACTCTGTGGGTTGCATCCACATATGACAAGGCAGTTTCTCAGAACGCTTCTTTCCAGTTTTTTACTGAGGATATTTCCTTTTTCAACAAAGCCCTCAATGAACTCCCAAATATCACTTGGCAGAATACACGACAACAGTGTTAGGAACCTACTGCAAGAAGAGAAAAGTGAGTCTCTGCATTATGAATTCACACATCAGAAAGCAACTTCTGAGAAAGCTTCCTTCTAGTTATCATCAGAGGATATTTCCATTTTCACCATAGGCGTCAATGTGCTCCCAAATATCACTTTCCAGATTCCACGAAAATACTGTTAGCAAACTGTTTCATGAAGACTAAGTTCTTACTCTGTGAGATGAATTCACATATCGCAAAGAAGTTTGTCACAACGCTTCTTTCACGTTTTTAATTGAGGATATTTCCTTTAACAGTGTAGGCCTCAATGCGATCCAAGGTAGCACTTCTCAGGTTCCTCAAAGTGTTAATCGCCTGCTCCATGAAACATAAGTGTAACTCTGTGAGATTAATTTACACATCACAAAAAAGTTTCTAAGAAAGCTTCTTTGTAGTTTCTGTCTGAGGATATTTCCTTTGTCACCATAAGCCTCTTTGCGCTCGGAAGTATCCCATTGCAGATTTCAAGAAAACTGTGTTAGCAAACTGATCTCTGAAGAGAAAAGTGTAACTTGTGAGTTGCATTCACACATCATAATGCAGTTTCTCAGAACACTTCTTTCCAGTTTTAAACTGAGGATATTTCCTTTTTCACCATAGCCCTCGATGAGCTCCCAAATATCACTTTGCAGATTCCACGACAACAGTGTTAGCAAACTGCTCTCGGAAGACAAAGTTGTAACTCGGTGAGGTGAATTCACATGTTACAAAGAAGTTTCTCAGAAAGCTACTTTGCAGTTTTTCTTTGAGGATATTTCCTTTCTCATCCGTCAGCTTCATTGAGCTAAGAGACATACCAATGCAGATTTCAAGTAAAGAATCTTAGCAACGGATCAATGAAAAGGATAGTTTAACTCTGTTAGTTGCATCCACATGTCACAAGGCAGTTTCTCAGAACGCTTCTTTCCAGTTTTTATCTCAGGATATTTCCTTTCTCACCACAGCCCTCAATGAGCTCCCAAATATCACTTGACAGAATCCAAGACAACAGTGTTAGCAAT
>NW_016837403.1:0-1592 GCF_001698545.2 Rhinopithecus bieti | reverse complement strand
CAATTTCTTTCTAGTTATTATCTGAGGAAAATTTCTTTTTCTCTGTAGTCCTCAATGCACTCCTAAATATCCATTTGCAGATTCCGTGATAACATTATTAGCAAACTGCTACATGAAGAGAAAGGTGTACCTCTGTGAGATGAATTCACACATCCACATCACAAAGAAGTTTCTTAGAAAGCTTCTCTCTAGTTTTTATCTGAGGATATTCCATTTGTCACCATAGGCTTCAATGTGAGTCAAAATATCCCTTTGCAGATTACATGAAAACAGTGTTAACCTACTGCTCAATGAATAGAACAGTGTAACTCTGTGAGATGAATTCACACATCACTAAGCAGTTTCTCAGAAAGCTATTCTCTATTTATTATTTGAAGATATTTCATTTTTCACCTAAGGCTTCAATGCGCTCCAAAATATCCTTTGCAAATTCCACGAACACAGGGTTCGCATACTGCTCAATGAAAAAAATGTTGTATCTCTGTGAGATGAAGTCCTACATCACAAAGCAGTTTCTCAGAAAGCTTATTTCTAGTTTTTATCAGAGGACATTTCCTTTGTCACCATAGGCTTCAATGCGATCCCAAGTATCCTATTACAGATTTCATGAAACCAGTGTTAACAGACTGCCCAATGAAAAGTACCATGTAACTCTGTGAGATGAATTCACACATCAAAAAGCAGTTTCTCAGAAAGCTTCTTTCTATTTTATATCTGAGGTTAGTTCCTTTTTCACTATAGACCTCAATGTGCCCCCAAATATCCCCTTGCAGACTCCATGAAAAGAGTGTTAGCAAACTGCTACATGAAAAGAAAGGTGTACTTCTGTGAGATGAATTCACACATCACAAACAAATTTCTCAGAAAGCTTCTTTATAGTTTTTATTTGAGGATATTTCCCTTGTCACCATAGGCTTCAAGGTGATTCAAAATATCCCTTCTCAGATTCCCCAAAAACAGTGCAACCAAACTGCTCCATGAAAACTGTTGGATAACTCTGTGAGATGAACTCACACATCACAAAGGTGTTTCTCAGAAACTTTCTTTCTAGTTTTTGTCTGATGATATTTCCTTTGCCACACTAAGCTTCAATGCACTCTGAAATATCCCATTCCAGATTTCAAGAAACCAGTGGTAGGAAACTGCTCAATGACAAGAACAGTATAACCCTTCAGATGAATTCAAACATCACTAAGCAATTTCTCAGAAAGCAATTTTCTAGTTAATATTTGAAGATATTTCATTTTTCACCATAGGCTTCAATGTGTTCCAAAATATCCTTTTGCAGATTCCACGAAAACAGTGTTAGTATACTGCTCTATGAAAAGAACGGTGTACCACTGTGAGATGAATTCACACATCACAAAGCAGTTTCTCAGAAAGCTTCTTTTCATTTTTTATCTGAGGATATTTTCTTTGTTACCATAGGCTTCAATGGGCTCCCACGTGTCCTATTACAGATTCCATGACACCAGTGTTATCAGACTGCCCAATAAAAAGTGCAGTGTAACTCTGTGAGATGAATTCACACATCACAAAGCAGTTTCTCAGACAATTTCTTTGTAGGTTATATGTGAGGATATTTCCTTTTT
>NW_016837402.1:0-4209 GCF_001698545.2 Rhinopithecus bieti | reverse complement strand
ATCATTCACAGCCTCCTTTTTTCTTGCTAAATATAATGCTTTCCAGGTGGTCCCACCGGAGGAAGCCAATGTGAACAACAATCCATGTCACCAAAAATGCAAGACAAATAAGCTCGGGAAAGTCACTGGGTTCTCACGTAGCTGCACTGTGCCCTGGTACAAAATGGAAGACTGTAAAACTTTGAGCTCCACCGTCAGAGAGATGGTGGAATGTGACCTTCTCAGCATAGTAAGTCAGTATTTATAGACATTTACATACTAACAGCTTTAATACCAAAATACAGGCAAAAGTAGAAAAGAAGATAAATTAGACTACATAAAAATTTAAAATGTGCATCAAAAGACATAATCAATACAGTGAAAACGCAACATGTGGAATAGAAGAAAATATTTGTAAATCATATCTGATAAGGGGTTGATAATATCTACTATACAAAAATAAGTCTTAATGTCAACATTAAAATAAAATACTTGTTTAAAAATGAGGAAAGTACATTAATAGACATTTCTCTAAAGAAGATTATTTAGAGATAATTAGATAGCTAGAATAGGAAAAGATGCTCAATGTTATTAATCCCTAGAAAAATAAAAACAAAACCCACCTCACACCTATTATAATTTTTTTCCCAACAGAGAATGACCAGTCTTGGTGAGAACTTAGAGGACTGGAACTCCTGTGGACACTGTCGTGGTGATGTAAATAGCCCACCTGCTGTGGGAAACCAGATAGCAATTCCTCGAAGAATTAAAAATAGAAATAATATATAACTCAGCAATTCCACTTTTGGACATATACCCAAGTAATTGAAGACATTAACTTGAGGAGATACTTGTATACTCACATTCGGAACCGAATTATTCACAATGGCCAAATGGTAGAAGCAACTCAAATGTTCACAAAGGAGGGAACTTGTAATCCAAATGTGGTATATACATATAGTAGCATATTGTAGCTTTAAAAAAGGAAAATTAGCTTTAAAAAGGGAAATTCTGACACATGCTACAACGTGGATGAAACTAGAGGACATTACGTAAGTGAAATAAGCCAGTCACAAAATGATTACTGAGTTATGGTTTCACTACAGTATTTGCAGAACAGGTTCCATTTTGTCTTGAATGATCCCAGTCCTCTTCCCTTTCTTCCTTGTAGTTTTTAGGAATAACTGTAGAAGGTTCTGGAAATGTAACATTCCGAGATAAAGCAAGATTGGCCAGAACAAGATTGGCCAGATACGGCAAGATTGACTCCATTTCTGTCCTACTAGAAAGAGGAGTTTCTTCAACACAGTAGCCCACAATGTGGAGAAGAGTCCAACTGTGAGCCATGATTGGTTAAACCCAAATATCAAGAAGGGGTGAGGAAAGTATGATATTTTATAAGATACTTTTCTTTGGGTGTTTCTGAGCTATTTAAGAGTATTTGGAAACATACTGTTTTTAATTTTTATTCCACGTATTCTGTGAATGTGCTCACAACTTCCCCAGCAGGACCAGCTTAAAATATCAAACCTTAAAGAAAAGAACATTGTAATTAATCATATTAGGTCCTGGTATTGGATGCCTGCCTGAGATCACTCATCAGCTCCCCCTTGCTTCTAAGGACTAAACCACCTACCCACTCCAGCAAGCCACACAAACTATGAGGGCCTTTCTTCCTCCTGTGTTGAATACAATTAATCATAACTGTACACTTTACATGTAAACTGTGTTTATTTAACATCATAATAATGCTTGTCACTTTTGTCAATATGTTTTCCCATGTCCAATTAATCATTTTCAATGGTGAAAGAAGTTTAGTTTCCTTAGTTGAGGTGATCGCACCATATTTCTTCTAATTAAAAAAAGAAGCATATAGTTGTTTTTAAGGGATTTTAACTTAATGTCAGAGTTTTCAGAACCAATAAATACTATCATTTAAGGTTTAGTGCATGTAAGTAAATAAGACAATTTTTGATCCCAAGTACTGATTTTCAGTAGGGGGAATGAGCCATGCAGAGAACAATAACTATATAATGAAACCGAATAGAATACTTTCAGTGTTGATAAATTACATACAAATCAGGCAATGGTATGTGGTATCTGGAGGTTGAAGCTGCTCATCTATGTTGATCGGGGAGGATCTTGGGGTTGTACTGAGGATGCATCTGATTGAGAAGCAGGCAGCCAAGTGACCACGACCTGCAAAGACCATGGAATCATCATAGGAAGGGGAGGGGCTAGGAGATTCCCGATCAACCACTGCACATTGAAAAATTTATTTTTACCACTTTAGTACTATAAAACCCAAACACTGCTATCATAATCAGGTTCCTTATGTGTTTTTATTTTCTTAAGAATATAATTTATTGTAATATCTTTTATCAAACACCTTGACCTGGATCACATCCAGGACATAGAATATTGCCTTGCTCAGAAGCTGTAAGCAAAGGGCTGCACCCTTATTGCTAGTTGGCAGGCTCCCTTCTCTACCTTAAATCAAAATATCTCTACCTAAAATCTTGGTCTTCTCTACCACTCAAGCCTTCATCACTGGGTCCTGTAGGGTGGGATCACTGAAGGCAGAGGCAACACTGGACACTGGACATGGGGTTCTGGCCCTCTGGGTCATGGTGCTCTGGCTTCAACTGCAGGGGCTGCATGTGAGAGGGTTCGTATGTTGCATGGGACTGAGAAAGACTATTGATTAGGGAGGACCAGCATTCACCTCCCACTTTATCAGACAGAACTACTCTGCTGCGAAGCCTACGAAGAGGGACATCATTCATACTAGGGAAGATTTGTGTTCTGTTTCCACCTCAAATTCCAGGAGAAAGAGTCTGGTCCCCAGCAGCTAGCTTCAATTTCAGTGTCTTCAAGACAGAGTTTACATCATCCACCTGGAGGAAACAGAATCCTGGGAAGGTTCCAAAGATCCACCTACATGCTCTTTCTACCTTGTCCACTCCAGCTTGGTGCAATGGTCCTGGGATCATCTTTGCTTAACATTTAGCAGGTTGGTTGTCCTGATGATATTGCTGTTTATTATCATCTGAAACTTCCCTGTCTCACATGGCAAACACTAGCAGTGCCCAGCCACAAACATTTACATTGGAATTAATTAAAATTAACAATGTAGCTCCTTAGTTGTTTTCACTACATTTCAAGTGCTCAGTAGCCACATATGACATATAATGGTTACCTTTGCAAAGCATAAATATGGACATTTTCACCGTCTTAAAAACTTATTTTCATTAGTGCTGATCTAAATGGTTACACTTACACACTCACAGTGTTATAGCTCAGAGTACAAACCTCAGCAGCTGTTAGTCCAGAGAATCAGGTGGTCTCAGATGCTTCCTGGCTGGTGCAGCCAGTTTCAAGAATGGGAGGAATGAAGCTGGGTAGACACATCCAGATCAGGGGCCCTCTATTCCCCACCCTAGCTTGGGCATTGTGTGCTGCAGGGCCCCTCACAACCTCACCGTCTCCTTTCCAGAATCACATCATTGGCATCTCACATGGATCACAGAATCTAGCCCCTAATTGTTTTGTGACCATGTTTTCTGAACACCCTTTATCTTCAACTAGGTGACTGGTTTATTGAGGAGAGGAATCATTTTGTGTTCCCTACAGAATGCAGCTTAATGGTGGATGTAGTAAGATCAACTGCATGAAAACCCATGAAAAAACTCCATCAAGTCTCATTAGAAAGCAGCATCTAAAATTCTGTTTGATGTTATGTCCCAAACCTGCCATTAGGTGGTATGTCACAAACCTTGCCATTGGACAAACCCCATAATAAACATGAGATAGAAGCCTGATCTTAGAAATAGTGAAAATTAAGGGTGATATTGTTCCAGTGTCAGCAGGCAGCCCCCAAGGTGGGATTGGGGTCTCATGTGTGACCTGAATCACCCGGGAGGAGCTGGCAGTATGCTGAGTGGTGGGGAAACCACCTCTGCGCTCTGAGACTGGAAGCCTCACCTTGTTCTTCCTACTGCCTTGGGCATGTCCTCAAAGCGCTCCTGCTATGAACTGAATTGTGTTTCACAAATTCATGTTTTGAATCTCCAACCTCCAATATTACTGTATGTAGACATAGAGGTTATGAAGGGGTAATTAGGGTGAAATGAAGTGAAAACCTTGGGACTCTGATTTAATAAGATTTGTGTCCTAGTAAAAATAAACATCATCGAGCTGTTCCTTGACCCCTCACCAGCCTCCAAGCAC
>NW_016837401.1:0-2809 GCF_001698545.2 Rhinopithecus bieti | reverse complement strand
GTGCTGAAAAGAATGCATATTCTGTTGATTTTGGGGGGAGTGTTCAGTAGATGTCTATAAGGTCTGCTTGGCCCAGAGCTGAGATCAAGTCCTGAATACTCTTGTTAATTTTCTGTCTCATTGATCTGTCTAATATTGACAGTGGGGTGTTAAAGTCTCCCACTATTATTGTGTGGGAGTCTAAGTCTCTTTGTAGGTCTCTAAGAACTTGCTTTATGAATCTGGGTGTTCCTATATTGGGTGCATATATATTTAGGATAGTTAGCTCTTCTTGTTGCATTGATCTCTTTACCATTATGTAATGCCCTTGTCTTTTTTTATCTTTGTTGGTTTAAAGTGTGTTTTATTAGAGACTAGGATTGCAACTCCTGATTTTTTTGGGTTTCCATTTGCTTTGTAAATATTTTGATATTTACAAATATCCCTTTGTTTTGAGCCTATGTGTGTCTTTGCATGTGAGATGAGTCTCCTGAATACAGCACACCGATGGGTCTTGACTCTTTATCCAATTTACCAGTCTGTGTCCTTTAATTGGGGCATTTGCATTTAAGGTTAATATTGTTATATGTTGATTTGATCCTGTCATCTTGATGCTAGCTGTTTGTTTTGCACATTAGTTGGTGCAGTTTCTTCATGATGTTGTTTGCCTTTATATTTTGATATGTTTTGCAGTGGCTGGTACCAGTTTTCCTTTCCGTATTTAGTGCTTCCTCAGGAGCTCTTGTAAGTCAGGTTTGGTGGTGACAAAATCCCTCAATATTTGCTTGTCTGTAAAGGATTTTATTTCTCCTTCACTTATGAAAGCTTAGTTTGGCTGGATATGAAATTCTGGGTTGAAAATACTTTTCTTTAAGAATGTTGAATATTGGCCCCACTCTCTTCTGGCTTGTAGGGTTTCTGCAGAGAGATCCGCTGTTAGTCTACTCGGCTTCCCTTTGAGAGTAACCTGACCTCTCTCTCTGGCTGCCCTTAACATTTTTTCCTTCGTTTCAACCTTAGTGAATCTGATGATTATGTGTCTTGGGGTTGCTCTTCTCGAGGAGTATCTTAATGGTGTTCTCTGTATTTCCTGAATTTGAATGTTGGCCTGTCTTGCTAGGTTGGGGAAGTTCTGCTGGACAATATACTGAAGAGTGTTTTCCAACTTGGTTCCATTCTCCCCATCATTTTCAGGTACACCAGTCATTCATAGGTTTGGTCTTTTACATAGTCCCACATTTCTTGCAGGCTTTGTTCATTCCTTTGTATTCTTTTTTCTCTGATCTTGTCTTCATGCTTCATTTCATTAAATTGATCTTCAATCTCTTATATCCTTTCTTCTGCTTGATCAATTGGGCTATTGATACTTCTGTATGCTTCAGGAAGTTCTCATGCTGTTTTTCAGCTCCATCAGGTCATTTATGTTCTTCTCTAAACTGGTTATTGTAGTTAGCAGTTCCTGTAACCTTTTACCAAGGTTCTTAGCTTCCTTGCATTGTGTTAGAAAGTGCTCCTTTAGCTCGGAAGAGTTTGTTATTACCCACCTTCTGAAGCCTACTTATGTCAATTCGTCAAACTCATTCTCCATCCAGTTTTTTCCCTTGCTGGCGAGGAGTTGTGTTCCTTTGGAGGAGAAGAGGTATTCTGGTTTTTGGAATTTTCAGCACTTTTTGCACTGGTATTTCCTCATCTTCGTGGATTTATCTACCTTTGATCTTTGATGCTGAGGACCTTTGATGGGGTTTTTGCATGGGCATCTGTTGGGGTCTGCATGTTTCCTAAACAAAGGAATGACACACAAGACAACACAGGATGAGACAAACATGGCGGCTGCCCCGAACGGCATGCTCTGCTTTATTTTATACCTTCGTTTGTGGAATGTTGCCAAGTCACAAGACACATTGTTGTTTTTCTGACCTTTCCCTGACTTTCTGGATTTTCAAGATGTTTATACATAAACCAGCCCCAGGGTCTGCTGTTTGCAGCTGGCTCCTTTGTCCTCCCTGTTTGCAGGGAAGGAACACCCTGCTTCGTTTGCAAGAGCAGGACTTATTGGGAACGTCTCATTTGCGAGCACGTAGTCCTCTACATCTCCCCCTTCTTATTTACAGGTTTGAATTTCTTTTAAAACCATCATCACATTGTTGGGCTCACTGGGATTTGGTGTTTGCCCTTTGGCACCGTCTCCAGCAGACTGTGAAAATGACAGGCAAGAATAACAATCAATACATTACTAGAAACAGAAGTCAGTAAAGTTTTCACAGAACTCATAGGGTTCAAAGACGTCAAACTTGTGCAATACCAGTCATTAAATCTGCTCCGGTCAGCAATGGTAACTGATTGCGAAATGTTTCAGAAATGTTTTGTGTTAATTCTTGTATTTCTAGGGAAAGATTATTATGGCCAATTAAAAGTCTCTTTATCTCAATCCAGTTATGTACAGTGCTGTTAAAAGGAACAGGAGTAATACAAAATTGGGTAGTATTCCAATCACATTTCAACAAAGCTCGGGTATTCAACACTGTTAGCTGATCTCCCAACCAAGAAACCACTTGCTCCAGATTATCCACTCATTCAGTCAAATGAGCATCTATGTCTCGTTGCTGCTGCCACAACAAATGTGATTGTTCATGCCATTGTTGTACAAATTCTGCATTTTGTATACTCTGGGGTAGAGCTAGTCCAGCAACAGTGGCGGTGGAAGCAATTGCTACAAGTCCCACCACTGTTGCTACGATGACCCCAACCACTCTCCAGCTGCAGTGGACAAGATCTTGCATTACTTTGTAAATTTGTGTAACTGCAGCAGATCCACTCCAGGCACGTGTTA
>NW_016837400.1:0-2540 GCF_001698545.2 Rhinopithecus bieti | reverse complement strand
CTGTCACCCAGGCTGGAGTGCAGTGGTGTGATCTCGGCTCACTGCACCTTCCGTCTCCCTGATTCAAGCGGTTCTCCTGCCTCAGCCTCCAGAGTAGCTGGGACTACAGGCGCATGCCACCATGCCCAGCTAAGTTTTTGTATTTTTAGTAGCCACCATGCCCAGCTAAGTTTTTGTATTTTTAGTAGAGACAGGTTTCACAGTGTTAGCCGGGATGGTCTCGATTTCCTGACCTTGCGACCCGCCCACGTCGCCCTCCCAAAGTGCTGGGATTGCAGGCATGAGCCACCACGCCCGGTCTCATTGCTTCTTTAGAGCAAATTGCAAAGAAAGATCTAGAGAATCCAGTGTCTCCTATGAAGGTCAACATGAGACTTTAAATAATATAAATACATGACACACTTTTACTCCACTTTTGTTGTAGAAAAGTTACTTTTTCGATGAAAAATTTCAGTTAACAATATTGTTCTCTAGGAATATTTTCTGTTGTCACAACCTGGGCCTTGGGTTACTACTGACATCTAGTTGGTAGAGGCCATGAATGCTGCCAAACTCTCTGCAACGCACAGGACAGTCCCCACAACAAAGCGTTATCTAGTTCATAGTATCAATAGTGGTAAGGCTGTGAAATCTAAACTAAAAATAGATTTTGAAAAAAAACTCAATGTTATATTTCTACCACAGTAAATATCAATCAATATAAACACATACTCTTTGACATTCTCAATCATTTAAAAATTAAAAGAGTCTTAAGGAACAAGGAAAACACAAATAATTTGCTTCGATATTTTAGCAGGCACAATACAGCTTATGATGTCTACAGCTGTGACCTAACACTGAGCTTGATATCTTGCAAAGTAATTAGCTAGAATAACAAGACAGGTTTCTAAAACGCTCACCTTTGCATGATACCGTGATGTATCTCCAAGGTCACTCTGTGGAAGGAAAAACAATTCATAACAATAGATGTTATCATTTGTTAGGCCTGAAGACATTTTTTAAAACGGGGGCAGAGGAAACTCTCCCAGCGGCCCTGAAATTCAAATCTTCTAGTTCGGAACAGTACCATAAGGGCACTGTTTCATTTCTTGGTTTTTTGCAAAAATATGAGAACCAAAATGCGAGGCAATATGCTGTTAGAAGATGCATTTCTGTTGACGATTATAATGTACAAATAATAACAGATTTCCCTGTTATATGCTCTTCCACCTGCAAAGCCTTTCGTCCCATGCGATTTCTTTTATGTATTTATTTATTTTTTGACTTAGAGTCTGGCTCTGTTGCTCTCAGACTGGAGTGCAGTGGTGCAATCTTGGCTCACCACAACCTCCACCTCCCAGGTTCAAGCGATTCTCATGCCTCAGCCTCCCAAGTAGCTGGGATTACAGGTTTGTACCACTATGCCTAGGTCATTTTTTTTTTTTTTTTTGAGATAGAGTCTTGCTCTTGTTGCCCAGGCTGGAGTGCAATGGTGCTGATCTCGGCTCACCACAACCTCTTCCTCCCGGGTTCAAGCAATTCTCCTGCCTCAGCCTCTGGAGTATTTGGGATTACAGCAATGTGCAACCACACCCAGCTAATTTTGTAGAATGAGGCTCAAAACAACTGAGGGAAGGAAAATCTCAATTTTAGTTAATAGGGCTACACAATATTAGCACTTGTTAGAAAGCCTGTAACATTAGCATGTAAGATGGATATGTCTATAGTGCTTCAAGTAGTTTTCATCTCTGAAATAATTTCACAATCGCAGAATTTAAAGTTACATGCTGGAAAGGACCAATGACCTTACACGACATTTAATTCAACACTCATTTTACAGATCAGGGAAACAAACCTTAAAACTGACTTGCCCAAGGTCCCACCAAATAGGAGCAGTTTCTCGTCCTAAACTCAAATGAAGCCGTGGCTCTCAAACTCTGCTGCACGTTAAAATCACCTGAGATGCTTTAATAACGGCCTCATCTTCAACATAAGACATTTTAATGTAATGAGTGTTCGGTATGACTTTGGGCATCAAGGTTGTTGGTAAAAGTTTCCCAGGTGATTTCAATGTGCAGCAAAGTTTGGAATGATTGAGCTGGGGTGAAAATCAGAATCTTCTGGGATGCCTTTCTTCACATAAAGATGCCTCACATCCATCCCTATTTTCCTAAAAGGCTTCTCAGTGCCTAGAGGTAGAGGGAAAGTGGAGATGGGAAGACACATGTGTTTGCAGACATGTATTTTGGAAAAAAAAAAACAACCTTGCATAAGTGATCTCAGTGAGTTCCACCTATCCCACTGATAACAGTGCACTACTGACTCATCATAAACATTTTCAAAATCTTTTCTTGAAGCCAATTTGCCCTATTAATTTGCTCAATAAACCTTTATTTCACCAATAGTTAATATACCAAATGATTATTTCTCAAACTTGCTGATGGCAAATTAAAAGTTACTTTACTTTCAAAAGTAGACTTCTAAAAGTAGAATAACGAGAAAAAAAGCATGAAATTTGTTTGAGCAAGATTAATCTTCAAAGCGACTTTTGAACTATATGC
>NW_016837399.1:0-2872 GCF_001698545.2 Rhinopithecus bieti | reverse complement strand
ATTAGATCCAGGTCCAGATTATTTTTTGTTTTTTTTTATATTTATAATAAGTAATCTAGACAGGTCCAGGTTTTTTGGCAAGAATAATTTATAGTGCTATATATATTTCCTACATTTATATCACGAATCATGTGGTATCATAAAATAGTGAAGCTGAGATTAATTAGTGAGTTCACATTAATGGTTTCATAACCAGTGATTGTAGTTGCCTGGCTCCATTATGTCATTAGTGGGTTGCAGAATAGAGATATCTTAATTTTGTCTTTTTTTTTTACATTTATTAGCTATGATTTTTTTTTTTTTTTTCCAGAATAGGTATCCTAGCAATCTGTGTAAGTGGCCAGTGATTTTTTTTTTTTTCTTTTTAGTATCATTTTGAACTTAGGGTTTTTAAAATATATTTGTATTTCATTCCATTACAGTCATGCTTTTTGCTGCCAAATTCATCCCATCTTTGGATAGTAGGAGTCCTTTCAAATTGGCTCTTGTGTCTCTTTGACAAGAATTTTAGGTTTTTGATCACTTTTGCTTCCAAGCATAAGATTTTCTTGCTTAAAACCTGGAATCTGGCTGGGCACAGTGGCTCATGCCTATAATCCCAATACTTTAGGAGGCCAAGGTGGGCGGATCACTTGAGGTCAGGAATTCAAGACCAGCCTGACCGACATGGCGAAACTCCATCTCTACTGAAAATTCAAACATTAGCTGGGCGTGGTGGCACGCACCTGTAATCCCAGCTACTTGGGAGGCTGAGGCAGGAGAATCGCTTGAAGCCAGGAGGTGGAGGTTGCAGTGAGCCGAAATTGCGCTGCACTCAAGCCTGGGTGACAAGAGTGTGACAAGAGTGAAACTCTGTCTCAAAACAAAAAAAAAACCCCTGGAATTAGTTACTTCTCCAAGAAGCTCTGATGTCTTTAGTCAGGAAAGTGAATTGTGGAGTGCTTATTGCTACTATGTTGCCATTGTTTCTAGCTCTTTTTAGTGGAAATAGCTAGGAAATAAGCATTTTTTTAGGAGACAAAACTAATAAGTTTATACTGATAATTTCCAGTTTAAATAAAAAATGGTACAATGTTTTACTTAATTTTGATTTTATATTTGTATCTTTTGTACCCCAAAAAAGATACATTTGTAACCAAAAAGGTACATTGTACCCAAAAAGATACATTAGTGACATTAAAATTCTTACTTGCAACTGGTCTGATAGTAGTGGGTTATCAGAGCTTATTAACATTAGTGTCACTAAAGTTGGTATACAACCCCCCCATGCTATATACAAAAAAATTAGCCGGGCATGGTGGCGGGTGCCTGTGGTCCCAGCTACTTGGGAGGCCGAGGCAGGAGAATGGCGTGAACCCGGGAGGTGGAGCTTGCAGTGAGCCGAGATTGCGCCACGCAGTCCAGCCTGGGCAACAGAGCGAGACTCCATCTCAAGAAATAATAATAATAATAATAATAATATGATAATAATACATAATTTTAAAAATTAAAATTAGAGAAAAGAAGAAAGAAAAGATTTTCAAAATTTTATTATTTGCTTTCTCCTACAGAATGTACTTTGTAGTAGTGACATTAAAAGACATTAAAATTATTTGCTGTACAGTGATACTAAAATTGTTTGCTGTAGTAACATTAAAATTGTAGTGACTTTAAAGCTATTATTTGCTTTATCCTACAGAATGTACTTAATAGTATCAAAATAACAGTGCCCTTGTTATTGCTAACAATAACACTATTTCTTTTTACTTCTTTATATACTTTTTTTCTTAATGCTTTTAAATTTTTTTATACTTTATTTTTATTTTTTTATTTTTTAATAGAGATGAGGTCTTGCTATGTTGCCCAGGCTGGTCTTAAACTCCTGGCCTCAAGTGATCCTCTTGCCTCAGCTTTCCAAAGCTAAGAATTTTTTTGAAGAGCATAATTTGACCCTCAGTTTCTAAGAAATGGGAATGGTAGTGGGATGCATAGCATGCCGTGTGGCTGTTGGATGGACCAGAAAACCTTATACTCTAGGGCCTATAGGAATAGCAGTATTTTTATTGATTTCCCCTGGTATGTAAGCAGCAGCTTATGGGATCAGTGTGATGGTTAAGGAAAATTACTCAAAGCCCATGCTCAGGGCCAGCTGAAGTGGTTCATGCTGATAATCCTAACACTTTGGGAGCCTGAGGCAGAAGGATTGCTTGAGCCCAAGAGTTCAAGAACAGCCTGGGCAACTTTGTGAGACTTCATGTCTACAAAAACTAAAAATAAATTAGTCTAGTGTAGGGGCACACACGAGTGCTAAGTAGTGAAGCTAGGATTTGAACCCAGGGTGTCTGGCTCCAGATTCCAAGCCTTTCATCACCACACTGTGCTACTGCTTGTAGGAGATAGTCTCACTCTGTTGCCCAGGCTGGAGTTCAGTGGCATGATCTCAGCTCACTGCAACCTCTGTCTCCCGGGTTCAAGTGTTTCTTGTGCCTCAGCCTCCCGAGTAGCTGAGATTACAGGCATGAGCCACTGCACCCAGCCTTAAACTGAAAATTATCCACTACATGGTAGAAGCACCATATAATGTAATGGTTTTTACAATGTTTAATTATGATAATACAAACATCTCAAAGTAAGTTCTTACCTTGTATAGACTCAGCCAGTTTTTTTAAAGCTGCACAATCCTGTTTATGCTTTCAAAGCTTTTTTTTTTTTTTTAACTATTAATATTAAAAAGAAATTGGAATCTCTTTAGTCTGTGTACATCTGGAATGAAAGTCTTCATCAAATTAAATGAATAGGACCTGGAACCCCTTTGATATTAAGATAACAATAGCGACATGAGCAGGGCTCACCTTAGTTAAGAATTACCAGCTCTGTCTGGGAGAACTGGAGT
>NW_016837398.1:0-1270 GCF_001698545.2 Rhinopithecus bieti | reverse complement strand
CATCTGACCGTATTTCCTTTGTCACCGTAAGCTTCATTGCGCTAAGAAGTATCCCATTGCAGATTTCCAGAAAACTTTGTTAGCCAACTGATCACTGAGGTGAAACGTATAACTCTGTGAGTTGCATTCACACATGGCAATGCAGTTTCTCAGAGGGCTTCTTTCTGGTTTTCATCTGAGGATATTTCTTTTTTCACCATAGCCCTCAATGAGCTCCAAATATCACTTTGCAGAATCCACAGCAACAGTGCTAGCAAACTGTTGCAAGAAGGGTAGGGTGGAACTCAGTGTGATGAAGTCATATATAAGAAAGCAATCTCTCAGAAAGCTTCTCTCTAGTTATTAAGTGAGGATATTTCCTTTTTCACCATGGGCCCCTATGGGCTCCCAAATATCACTTTGCAGAATCCACGACAACAGTGTTAGCAAACTGTTCCAAGAAGGGAAGGGTGGAACTCTGTGTGATGAAGTCACACGTCAGAAAGCAATCTCTCAGAAAGCTTCCTCTAGTTATTATCTGGGGAAATTTCCTTTTCCACCATGAGCCTGTATGGGCTCGCAAATATCACTTTGCAGATTCCACGAAAAGAGTGTCAGGAAACTACTTCCTGAGGTAAAGGTGTAACTCTCTGAGATGAATTCACAGATCAGAAGGAAGTTTCTCAGAAAGCTTCTTTCACGTTTTGAACTGATGATATTTCCTTTATCAGCGTAGTCCTGAATACGAACCAAATAAGCCGTTCTCAGCTTCCTCAAAGACAGTGTTAATTTACTGCTCCACGAAACATAAGTGTAACTCTGTGAGATGAATTCACACATCACCAAGAAGTTTCTAAGAAAGCTTCTTTCTAGTTTTCATCTTAGTGTATTTCCTTCGTCAAAGTAAGCTTCCTTGCGCTAAGAAGTATCTAACTGCAGATTTCCAGAAAACTGTGTTAGCCAAATGATCACTGAAGGGAAACGCGTAACTCTGTGAGTTGCATTCACACATGGCAATGCAGTTTCTCAGAAGGCTACTTTCCGGTTTTGATCTGAGGATATTTGCTTTTTCACCATAGCCCTCATTGAGCTCGCAGATATCACTTTGCAGAATCCACGATAACAGTGTTAGCAAACTGTTCCAAGAAGGGAAGGGTGGAACTCTGTGAGAGGAAGTCACACATCAGAAAGCAATCTCAAGGAAAGCTTCTCACTAGTTATTATGTGAGGATATTTCCTTTTTCACAATGGGCCCCTATTGGCTCCCAAATATCACTTTGCAAAATCCACG
>NW_016837397.1:0-772 GCF_001698545.2 Rhinopithecus bieti | reverse complement strand
GACTTTATGCAAAATAAAATGAGCCAGCCACAAACAGAGATTTTATGAGATATATAAAGCAGTTATACTCTTAGAAACAGAAAGCAGAATGGTATTTGAAAAGTGCCAGGAAATGGGAAACATTGGTAGTTGTTTAATGCGTATTGTAAAATTTCTAGAAGTCTTTTATAAAACAGTGTAAATATACTTCACATGCCTGAAATGTACCGTTTTTTTGAGTCAGGGTCTTACTCTGCCACTCAAGCTGGGGTGCATGGCACAATTATGGCTCACTGCAGCCTCAAACTTCCAGGTTCAAATAATCCTCCCTCCTCAATCTTCCAAGTAGATAGGATCACAGCACCATGTCTGGCTATTTTTAAGTGCTTTACAGAGATGAGGTTTCCATATGTCTTCCAGGATGTTCTCAAGCTTTTGGGCTCAAGCAGTCTTCCTGCCTTGGCCTCCCAAAATCCGGGGATTACAGACGTGAACCACCACCGTGACTGGCCGTGAAATGTACATTTAAATAGATTTAAGATGGTAAATTTTAGGTTATGTTTGTACAATTGATTTTTAGAAGAATAACTGAAAAAGATCCAGAATTATAAATCTTCCCAAAAATTATCTTTCAGTCACAAGTGTTTCTCTCTCACATAGGAAGTATATTTATTATTAAACACAAGGTGAAAATAAGAATATTTCCATGACTACTCATTTAGATAAGATAAAGCCACCATTAAAAATCAGCTAAGAAAAAAATATATACAAGATTAGCCATAACCAAAATTGG
>NW_016837396.1:0-3767 GCF_001698545.2 Rhinopithecus bieti | reverse complement strand
ACCTCCTTCAAGAGAGGATTATGGGTGGGAGTAGGAAATTCTCCTTTCTGATCTGTCTTTTTGTGTGTGATAATTTGCAGCAATGGCAATGGACTTGAGTCTGGTGGCATGATGGTACATATTTACTGGAGGTGGAATTGGTAACAGCATCCTGCACCGACTGTTTATGATGCACAGCATGTAAAGGTTCTTGCCCATTTTTACAGCCTGTTTCTCCAGACCTTCCGTTGATTCTGTGAGCCAGCTAAAGCCCTTCCAAAAAAGCCTTCTATTGTTTAAGACTTCAATTGTCTACAGAGATTTTCTCACAAATATGGTTATCTTTCATTGGCCTTCATAGAATAAATGAAGGGCTACTTTTGAAAGCACAGCTCTGGAAATAGTATGGACCTCTTTCCCCTAATGCATTTCCCTTTATGGGAGGGGTGCCTGCAGTTTCTGTGGTGCTCGAACAGGGTGTTTGGGGTGGAGAAGAGGCTTCCCTATACAGAGGGGCAGAGAGGAAGTTGGTGCCCTATATTGGGCAAAGTAAGGAAGGCTCCACACTAGCAGTGAAAAGCTTTAGTCAATTTCACTTCTAGGCAGAAGTGCCTTTATCCTCCCCCATTTCCTTTTTTCTCTCCTTCTGTCTTCTGTGTATTTGTAGAGTTCTGGTGAGAGCTCTAATTCTGCTCTTTTCTTCAGGCCTTTGTTCACAGCCCCTTTATTTATGTAATAAACAGAAACTGGGAAGCCATGTGTTAAGAATGTGATTCTTTGATTCTTGTATTGACTGAATCTGAGTTTGTAAGTCTCTGGTTTGTAAGTCACTGTGGCTTTTCTGTTCTTTCATCACCAACTAATTCCATTTGCTTTTGTCTTATATAAAATATCTGAAGATGTTTGGACTTCTGATGTCACTTCTTCTTTTCCAGAATTGATATATTTTTAAATTATTGTTATTCACTTTTCCACATCCAATGGGAACTTGGGAAAGCGGATGGAGAAATAGATGTATTCAGCTACCATCTGGTTTTGCCACTACAAGAAATTTCCATTCTTCACTTAATGTTCTAAACCAGTGATTCTCAACCCTGGTTGCAACTTGGAGAGTTTTTAAAAAAATACCAGCCCTTGAGCCTCAGTCACAAAGATGATGATTTATTTAGTCTAGAATAAAACTGAGGGATCAGTAGTTTTTAAAAGCTCCAAAACTGATTGTAATGTAGAGTTAAGTCTGAGAATGACTCTTCTAAACAAGTATATGGCCATGCTTAAATTACGGAGTTAATTCTCAGACTTTCACGTCTGTAATAATACTCAGAGGAGATTCTAGGGCGCTATAACTACCCAAAACACTGATTAAGTAGGAATCTGATTGTTGCTTCTGATTTAGATGTCCTCCAGGGGGACAGGGACCTGAGGTTTTCTTCAGGGTTTCTGAATACTTTTGTTTCTTTCTGTTTCCATTTTTGCCTGCTGTGAAGAACCCTCTCCCTCACTTACCAATGGCACTAAAGATAATCTGTTACAGCTTCAAAATCTTCAATGCTGTGAACCAGGAAGTTATCCATCAAAATTCAAACAGAATGGACCTGTAATATGCATGTTATATGTTATCCCCATTGTGTCCCAGAAGTTCTCAAATACAGCTGGTTCTTCTTCTCAGACTCGCTTCAATCATTCTGGGGATCTTTATTTTTCAAAGATTGCCAAACACTTTTCAGAGAATAATTATAAGTAAAAGAATAGTGACATTGGCCGGGCATGGTGGCCTCTGCCTGTAATCCCAGCACTTTGGGAGGCTGAAGCGGGCAGATCACGAGGTCAGGAGATGGAGACTCTCCTGGCCAACATGGTGAAACCCCATCTCTACTGAAAACACAAAAATTAGCTGGGCGTGGTGGCCCGCGCCTGTGGTCACAGCTACTTGGGAGGCTGAGACAGGAGAATCACTTGGACCAGGGAAGTGGAGGTTTCAGTGAGCCAAGATCACACCACTGCACTCTAGCCTGGCAACAGAGCAAGACTCCTTCTAAAAAAACAAAAACAAAAAAAACAAAAAGAATAGTGACATTTATGGATATAATTTTCACCCAGAAAAATAGGGCAGTCATTCCTTTATATTTGAAAAGCAACATTATAGTAACATTTTGCCATATATTTTTCAGCATAAAAGCAATGACAGAACCAAATTTGTTGCTCTTTACAGAGAATATGAATACCTTAAAGTCAAACAGAGGGAATGAGTTATCTTTGTCCTTGTATGTCATAACTGATTATAATATTTCTCTAAAACCATAATATATTTGTAAGGTTCAAAGACTGTCTCAGAAAACATGATAGGGCGTAGTTGGAAATCTTCTTTCCTTTTGGAGATGAAGACTGCTATAAAGATTCATACCTGGCATAGAAGTAAAATGCTTTCAAATATCTTGCCAAGCTATATTTTCAAATTTTATTTAAACAATTATAGAGACATTAAATTTAAAGCTCATCACATAAGAAACTAGTTCCACAAACTAAAATTCCAAATTTTTTCTAAGGTAGTTTTAATCACATGGCCTTAAAATCAGGAGATCCAAATAAAATTTTAAATACAAATAATTCTGCAGTGTTTACATTAGCATTATTATGAAAAATTTGAATGTCTGATTTTCTTATCCTGTAATAAAACATGCTTTTATATTTCACAAAAAAGTCCCGTTTAATTATAATCTATTTAACACAACAGCACATCTAATTTATTAACTCTTAATTATATATTACAGAAGCAGCCAAAAAATCTGCTGTTTATTGTTGGAAAGTTTCCCATAGAGAGAAATAAAATGCAGGCTGTTTTGAAAGTATATAATTAAGAAATCAGTATGTAAAATTTCACTTAAATAAAATGTAGGGCAAAGGCATATGTTTATATCCTTTCTGTGAGATGCATAAAATCCTGTCTGGAAAACATTGTCTGGTACATTGCAAGGTAGAAATTCAGATGAATTTAATTTGCATTGTAATAACTATAGGAAGACAGTATTTCAGAAAAAGGTAATAGTGGCTAAAAGACTGGATGCCAAAACCTAAGGAACAGTAAGTCATAATTTCCAAGGATAACATATGTTAACTATGTAAATACTGGTTTGGAAGAAAGTCTCAACACAAAGCATTTATTCACTGATTCAACAAATACAGTATTTATCAAATGACTACTAGATGACAGGTATTACATTAGATGCTACAGATGCAATAGTAAGCATCCAAAACTGAAGTTTCTTCTTCATGGACCCCTTGGTCTACTAGACTATGCACACATGAGTTAAACAATTATAAAATAATTATATAACTACAAGCTGTGCTAAATTCTATGAAGGTACCTGGTGCTATAAAGATGTGGAACAAGTTGGTTTGTGAAGAAAGAACTCTATAAAATATAACAATATTTTTAGTAAAAAGAAAAAATTTCAGTAAAAAGTTCAAATTCATCAAAATCCATCTGAATGCATTATACCAGTAAGACTCACTGTTATAGTTGAATTATGGAGGAAATGCCTTAAAAATTTCTAGAAAGTAATCATAGCAAACTAGGGTTAGCATATATTGGTATGGAAATGGTACACATTTAGACATCTGCTGTTTATCCTAGAGTTGCCCCACCTTGGGAATGTCTACATCTGAAGTTAAGGTTTTTAGACATATTTCAATTCAAAGAAAAAAATAAGATCTTTATAAGAAAGTGATAATGAAAAGTGAATAAGCTTCATCTTGAATGGGAACTGTTAAAACTAGGAAAAACATGA
>NW_016837395.1:0-839 GCF_001698545.2 Rhinopithecus bieti | reverse complement strand
TCTTGCCTGATTGCCCTGGCCAGAACTTCCAACACTATGTTGAATAGGAGTGGTGAGAGAAGGCATACTTGTGCCAATTTTCAAAGGGAATGCTTCCAGCTTTTGTCCCTTCAATATGATATTGGCTGTGGGTTTGTCATAAATAGCTCTTATTATTTTGAGATATGTTTCATCAATACTTAGTTTATTGAGTGTTTCTAATATGAAGGGATGTTGAATTTATTGAAGGCCTTTTCTGCATCTATTGAGATAATCATGTGGTTTTTGTCATTGGTTCTGTTTATTGATTGGTGTATGTTGAACCAGGCTTGCATCCCAGGGAGGAAGCCGACTTGATCGTGGTGGATAAGCTTTTTGATGTGCTGCTGGATTTGGTTTGCCAGTATTTTATTGAGGATTTTTGCATCAATGTTCATCAGGGATATTGGTCTAAAATTCTCTTTTGTTGTGTCTCTGCCAGGCTTTGGTATCAGGATGATGTTGGCCTCATAAAATGAGTTAGGGAGGATTCCCTCTTTTCCTATTGCTTGGAATCTTTTCAGAAGGAATGGTACCAGCTCCTCTTTGTACCTCTGGTAGAATTTGGCTGTGAATCTGTCTGGTCCTGGACTTTTTTTGGTTGGTAAACTATTAATTATTGCCTCAATTTCAGAGCCTGCTATTGGTCTATTCAGAGATTCAACTTCTTCCTGGTTTAGTCTTGGGAGGGTATATGTGTCCAGGAATTTGTTCATTTCTTCTAGATTTTCTAGTTTATTTGCATAGAGGTAGTTTGTATGTATGGTAATTTGTATGTATGTGGGATCGGTGGTGATATCTCCTTCTCATTTTTTATTGCA
>NW_016837394.1:0-772 GCF_001698545.2 Rhinopithecus bieti | reverse complement strand
ATTTAAAAGGAAAATTTTACAATGGGGCTGAGGCTATGCTCTTGTCTGTATAGGTGCCAGAGACGAGTGGTTTCCATCTTGACAGTTGAAACAGTGCCATGGTGAAGGAGAGCCAATCTGAAGAGTTCCTCAAGGAATTTCAGGAGCTGAATCTGATCGCTCAGCGAACATTCACCTTCAGGACTCGGCATGTGGAGCCCCCGACATGAGGTCAACTGAAAAAGCTTACTCAGAAAGCTGAAGGGGTTGTTCAACAAGCTGGGCAGCCCAAAACCCCACTGACTTTATTCCTGGCTATGCTGGCCATAGTAAATTGTCAGGTAACAGCTGGAGAATTTACATACTGGGCTTATATTCCTTTTCAACCCTTATGTCAAGGTGTGGTCTGGGGAGACAGAGAAGTCCCAGTATTTACTAATGATACAGCTTGGATGCCATCGCCTTTTTTAAACCAAGATCCTGAATTAGACACTGGCACAGTAAATAGTTCATATCAATTTGGGGTTGAAGGGTTACCTATATGTCTTGGGGGTAGTCCACATTGTCTGCATCTTTCTCATGACGCTTGGGCTGTTCGCTGTAACCATAGTCATATCTCTGCCTTTGCTATGATTATTGTGGCTCAAAGTTTTAAGTATAATCATACTGCAGTACTTAATGAAACTCTGCCAACGACATTATCTTTATGCCCTATCTTTGATGTGTTCGGAGGTATTTCCCAATTAGAGTGGACTAGGTGTAGAGGTAGTGGGCTGCAATTATTATTAGAAGT
>NW_016837393.1:0-1593 GCF_001698545.2 Rhinopithecus bieti | reverse complement strand
AAAGCATATAGCACAGTTCTTGATTGTGCCATATGTGGAAATGGGGAAAGGTGAAACTAAACGTATAGGAGGATTTGGAAGCACAAATAAATAAAACAAAGAAGGTTATTGGGTGAATCAAATTAATGATAAACGTCCTACCTGTGAAATAACTATTCAGGGAAAAATTGTAAAGGATTGGTAGATACAGGAGCAGACATTTCAATCATTTCTCTACAGCACTGGACATCCACAGGGCCAATTCACCTCACTCAATTTAACACAGTTGGAGTTGGTAAAGTCTCTGAAGTATATCAAATCAGTTATATTTTGCATTGTGAAGGACTCAATGAACAATCTGGGACTATTCAACCAATTGTAACTTTTGTACCCATAAATTTATAAGGAAGAAATTTATTACAGCGATGGAGAGCACAAGTGTTAATTCCAGAACAGTTATATAGCTCTCAGAGTCAGCATATGATGCAAGAGATGGTGTATGTGTCTGGCATGGGATTAAGAAAAAATTTATAAGGGTTAAAGAAACCACTTCAAGTGAAAGGACAGAAATCTCACCAGGGTTAAGATATCATTTTTGATGGCGGCCATTGTTAAGCCTTCAGAACCTGTACCTTTAAAATGGTTAACAGATAAGCCAATTTGGATAGAACAGTAGCTGCTGAGTGAAGAGAAACTGGAGGCTTTAGAGGACTTAGTTACTGAACAATTAGGAAAAGGACACATAGCTCCAACATTTTTCCCCTGGAATTCTCCAGTCTTTGTTATTAAGGAAAAAAATCACATAAATGGAGAATGTTGACAGATCTTACAGCCATTAATTCAGTTATACAACCTACTGTTGCATTGTAGCCAGGATTGCCTTCTCCTGCTATGATTCCAAAAAATTGGCCTTTAATAGTCATAGATTTAAAAGACTGTTTCGTTACTATCCCTTTAGCTGAGCAAGACTGTGAATGGTTTCCATTTACAATTCCTGTGGTAAACAACCTGCAGCCTGCTACGCGTTTTCACTGGAAAGTGTTGCCACAAGGCATGTTAAACAGTCCAACAATTTGTCAGACTTATGTAGGACAAGCTGTTGAACCTACTCATAAAAAATTTGTCACAGTGTTACATTATTCATTATATGGACAATATTCTTTGTGCTGCCCCCACTCAGGAAACATTACTCCAATGTTACGATCACTTGCAAAACTCGATTTCTCATGCCAGTTTAATTATAGCTCCTGACAAAATTCAGACTACTACTTCTTACTCCTACTTAGGGACCTTAGTAAATGACACTACCATTGTGCCACAGAAAGTAACCACATGTAGGCATTAATTGAAAACATTGAGTGACTTTCAAAAATTACTAGGGGACATTAATTGGACACCTGCTCTAGGCATTCCTACCTATGCCATGAGTAATCTATTTTCTGTCTTTAAAGGAGATCCTAGTCTCACTAGCCCTCAGCAAGTAACAAAGGAGACTGAGGCAGAAATACAGCTGATTGAGAAGCAAGTGCATAAGGCTCAAATAAATAGAATAGATCCAGAAAAGACTTCAGACTTACTGATTTTCCAACTCAGCATTCATCTACTGGTGGTGGT
>NW_016837392.1:0-4035 GCF_001698545.2 Rhinopithecus bieti | reverse complement strand
GTCTTGACTCTTTATCCAATTTGCCAGTCTGTGTATTTTAACTGAGGACTTTAGCACATTTACATTTAAGGTTAACATTGTTATGTGTGAATTTGATCCTGTCATTATATTGCTAGCTAGTTATTTTGCCCATTAATTGATTCAGTTTCTTCATAGTGTCAATTGTCTTTACAATTTGGTATATTTTTGCAGTGGCTGGTACTGGTTGTTCCTTTCCATGTTTAGTGCTTCCTTCAGGAGCTCTTGTAAGGCAGGCCTGGTGGTGACAAAATCTCTCAGCATTTGCTTGTCTGTAAAGGATTTTATTTCTCCTTCACTTATGAAGCTTAGTTTGGCTGGATATGAAATTCTGGGTTTAAACTTCTTTTCTTTAAGAATGCTGAATATTGAACCCCACTCTCTTCTGGCTTGTAGGGTTTCTGCCGAGAGATCTGCTGTTAGTCTGATGGGCTTCCCTTTGTGGGTAACCCGACCTTTCTCTCTGGCTGCCCTTAATGTTTTTTCCTTCATTTCAACTTTGGTGAATCTAATGAATATGTGTCCTGGGGTTGCTCTTCTTGAGGAGTATCTTTGTGGTGTTCTCTGTATTTCTTGAATTTGAATGTTGGTCTGTCTTGCTAGGTTGGGGATGTTTTCCTGTATAATATCCTGAAAAGTGTTTTCTACCTTGGTTCCATTTTTCCTGTCACTTTCAGGTACACCAGTCAAACATAGCTTTGGTCTCGACATAGTCCCATATTTCTGAGGCTTTGTTCATTTTTTTCTCTAATCTGGTCTTCATGCTTTATTTCATTAAGCTGATCTTCAGTCTCTGATATCCTTTCTTCCACTTGATCAATTCGGCTATTGATACTTGTGTATGTTTCATGATGTTCTCGTGCTGTATTTTTCAGCTACATCAGGTCATACCTTTTTCTCTCAACTGGTTATTCTAGTCAGCAATTCGTCTAACATTTTTTCAAGGCTCTTGGCTTCCTTGTATTGGGTTAGAACACGCTCCTTTAGCTCAGAGGAGTTCATTATTACCCACTTTCTGAAGTCTGCTTCTGTCAATTTTTGTCCAGTTTTGTTCCCTTGCTGGCAAGGAGTTGTGATCTTTTGGAGGAGAAGAGGAATTCTGGTTTTTGAATATTTCAGACTTTTTGTGCTGGTTTCTCCCCATCTTTGTGGATTCATCTACCTTTGGTCTTTGGTCTTGGTGGCCTTCAGATGGGGTTTCTGTGTGGACATCCTTTTTGTTGATGTTGATACTATTCCTTTCTGTTTGTTAGTTTTCCTTCTAACAGGCCCCTCTGCTGCAGGTCTGTTGGAGTTTGCCTAGGTAACACCAGTGGAGGCTGCAGAACAGCAAAGATTGCTGCCTGTTCCCTCCCCTGGAAGCTTCATCCCAGAGGGGCACCTGCCAGATGCCAGCCAGAGCTCTCCTGTGTGATATGTCTGTCAACCTCTGCTGGGAGGTGTCCCCCATCAGGAGGCACGGGGGTCCAGGACCCACTTGAGGAGGCAGTCTATCCTTCAGCAGAGCTCGAGTGCTGTGCTGGGAGAACTGCTGCTCTCTTCAGAGCTGGCAGGCAGGAACGTTTAAGTCTGCTGAAGCTGTGCCCACAGCCACCCCTTCCCCCGGGTGCTCTGTCCCAGGGAGATAGGGGTTTTATCTATAAGCCCCTGACTGGGGCTGTTGCCTTCCCCCACTCCCCGCTGAGATCTCCTGCCCAGAGTGGAGGAATTTAGAGAGGGAGTCTGGCTGGCTACACCAGTTTTGCTGAGCTGTGGAGGGCTCTGCCCAGTTAGAACTTCTCTGCTGCTTTGTTTACATCGTGAGGGGAAAACCACCTACTCAAGCCTCAGTAATGGTGGACACACCTTCCCCAACCAAGCTTGAGCATCCCAGATTGACTTCAAACTGCTGTGATGGCAGCAAGAATTTCAAGCCAGTGGATCTTAGCTTCCTGGGCTATATGGGAGTGGGATCAGCTGAGCTAGACCCTTTGGCTCCCTAGGTTCAGCCCCCTTTCCAGGGGAGTAAATGGTTCTGTCTCGCTGGCATTCCAGGCACCACTGGGGTATGAATAAAAATCTTCCCATAGCTAGCTTGGTGTCTGCCGAAATGGCATCCATGGGCTAGAGTGCACCATTCCTCACGGCCCAGTCCCTTACGGCTTCCCTTGGCTAGGGGAGGGAGTACCCTGACCCCTTGCATTTCCTGGGTGAGGCAATGCCCCACCCTGCTTCACCTCACCTTCCGTGGGCTGCACCCACTGTCTAACTAGTCCCAATGAGATGAGCTGGGTACCTCAGTTGGAAATACAGAAATCACCCACCTCCTGTGCATTGATCTCACTGGGAGCTGCAAACCGCAGCTGTTCCTATTCAGTCATCTTGGTAAGTGTCCTCAAAAATTGCTTTTAAAGGTGCTGGTGCATCCATACAATGGAATACTGTGCAGTCCATAAGATAATGAGGAGCATGGTTTTTACTGACACAGAATGGCATGCAAGCTATATTGGTATGTGACAAAAGCAAAAGAATACAGAATGATATAATAGGATATTACAGTCTGGATAGAATATGGTGTTTGCCTATATATCTTTGGAAGGATTCACAAGAAACTGCTAGCATGGGCTGCCTGAAGAGAGTGGTACTCAGACGCTGGTGGACAGCAATGGGAAAGAGACTTGTCACTGACTGCCTTCTTGTAGCTTTTGAACTATGGGTCTCGAAAGTAAAGAAACTTAAAATTCCACAAAAGTTAACCATTGCTTTTCCTAAATGGCTTCAGTTGAGGCTATAAAACAGAAACAAAACTGAACTTTATATTTTTCATACATGTAAAATACTCTACATGTTAGATAACAAAGAGCAGTTCCATAGCATTCAAATGCTGACACTAATGTCAGTTTGTACTAGTCAGGGTTCTCCAGAGAAATAGAACCAATAGGAGATACATATATTAATATGTATATATGAAGGCTAAGTCCCACGATCAACCATGTACAAGCTAGAGACTCAGGAATGCCAGCTGTATAATTCAGTACTACTCAGCAGACTCGAGATCCAGAGAAGCCAGTAGTTTAAATCCCCAATCCAAGGCCAAGAGATGAGATGAGATGTCCCAGCTCTAGCAGTAAACGAGGCAACAAGGAGTGAATTCCTACTTTCTGCACTTTGTTCTGTTCAGGCCCTCACCAGATTGGATAACACCCAATCACACTGGGGAGGGCAGTCTACTTTACTGAATCCACCAATTCGAATACTAATCTTATACAAATACACTTTTATAGGCACGTCTAGAAATAATGTTTAATCGATACCCCATGGCTCACACAAATTGACACACAAAATTAATTATTATGCCATTTAAACAATACTCATGTGATTCAAACACTTTCAAGAATTTATGTGTGATGCAACTATTTCATTCATCTAAAATTTTATAACTGCTTCTAGAACTTAGCATTGTTGATTATAAAACCATAAACTGTTAATCATACAGAAAGATGGAGAATATAAAGGATATTTGGTGTTTTCTATCTGCTCAACTCCTTTCAACACAATTCTAATAATCTGGGAATTTTTGACCTCTTAAATCCCACCCTTGTAATTTTAAAGCCAGAACACTTAGTTCCCTGCCTTATTTGTGAATGAGTCATAGGCATGTGACCAGCACCCATGCTCCAGCATGAGTTACATGGCTCTGCATATGCATCCAGTGTGCTGGTGAGTGGGCAGCAGAGGCGCTGGACTTTGGAGGACAGCAGCAATTGCGAAGTGAGATCTCAACACAAGGACCTCAAGGTCTGAGCAGAACACAGCTGTAGCATCCAGTGCCTGGTAGACACGGCAGCCACTGGGTCATTTTCTCTTCAGGTTTGTATGCTGTATGATTTGGAGTCTTTTTCCTAAAGTCATAGCTTTGACGCTTTGAAGTTATTCTCTAGCCTTATTAGTGCCTCTGAGGTTCACAATATTGTTTTTTAAAAATTATTCTGCGGCCGGGCGCAGTGGCTCAAGCCTGTAATCCCAGCACTTTGGGAG